>NC_137604.1:17648269-17668269 GCF_963280865.1 Gymnoscopelus braueri
AACAGCAGATCTACAAGCTCACAACGCCTCGCAGTGCGAGGCGTTGTGAGCTTGCAGTTCGTCTATTTTCACACTATTTATCTGTCCAACGGAGTCAAACTAAATGTAATGCCTACAATTCCAAGTGCTTGTCAGGGTCGGGGGTCCCCAGTTCAAATATGATTATTTTAGGGGGTCGCTGCCTGAAAAGTTTTCCCATAGGCTATAGTTACCAGAGTTCATCATGTTAGCTAACCACACAAACCCTATACAAGTCCTTGTACTTCAAAGAGCATTTTCACCAAATGTTTCTTCTTTTTAAATATTTTGTTGATTGTCCATGTATTTTTGCCAACATGTTTGCCTTATTATGCAAAGAATAGGGATGCTAGGGTTCATGTGGTTAAGAATCAGCACATAGTTTTCTACCATACAAGCATTGCACCATTATATCGATATTACCAAAATGACTTTTCCTTGTAATGTGTCAATTCTTTCTTTTTTTTTCCTGGAATCAAACAAACTGAAATCAACAGGCATATACAGGAATTATTAAAACTGTAAATTGTAAATCAATAGATATCAAATAGAATTACTCCCCCCCCCCCCCCCCCCCCACACACACACACACACATTCATTGACAACAGACCCAAAGCATAGGTGACATAAACAAGTAGAATAAAATCTGTGGAAATGATGTGGGACCCTTGTTCGAATATAGACTCAAGGTATATCTTCCAGATATCTATCATTGATTGATTGATTGATTGATCAGATACTTTTGTGACATTGAGCTGTGGCTAGTCGAACGTCAGACCGACCAACAGCTATTTGCTTTTGCTTCAGTTTTTTTCTTATTACATTTTTTTCGTAGTTTTACCACTGCTGTATTGACCAATTTGCTAGTACTGTCTTTCTGTTTGATTTGAAAATATGAATACACAGATTGTGGAAAAGAGAAAAAGAAAGCAAGACCCGTCTTTCTGTCTGTCTGTCTGTCTGTCTGTCTGTCTGTCTGTCTGTCTGTCTGTCTGGTAGATTAATATCATCCATTATTAAGAAGGTAACCTATAGGTTTGTTGTGGAATTTGCAGTAAAGTGTTGTTCTTCAGCTTCAGGACGACTCTTCTGTTTCGTGGGTTGAGTCTTCCAGCGCAGTTGAAAGTTAGTTACTCCCTGGTTGGCCAGAGATTCACGTAACTGGAGAGGAATAGAAGACATGAGAAGGTCTTTCCTTTATTTTCATATGTATATGTATATATATGTATATATATATGTATGTATATATATATATATATATATATTTATATATATATATGTATATATATATGTATATATATATATATATATATATATATATATATATATATATATTCCTTGGAAGCATTAAACAGCCTTAAAGGACGACTTCACCCATTTTCTCTTCATCCCTTCATTATATCTACATATAATAGGTCCTCACTAATGCTCATGCTGATATGGTACCATTTCTATCTACCTGGTCTGTGTCTCATAGGAGGACTGTGGACAGTCCAGAAACCCGTCTACCAGTGACATCATCGTTAGGCAGGATTTGTTTTTCCAACAAGATTTCAATTTTATTATTTAAAATGTTATTAACGAGAGAACAATGGCTTCTATTAATGCATTGCAACTTTCCAGGAATACAAAGCATGCAGTTTCTATTAGCTTGGATTCCCCATCGATGATGTCACTGGTAGATAGGCTTCTGAACTGTCCACAGCCCTCCTCTGAGACACAGACTGAGTAGAAGAAAATTGTACAGTTTTATCATGAGCATTAGTGAGGACCTATTATATGAAGATAGGTTGAAAATGGGTGAAGTCATCCTAAGAGTTGATTACCTGTTGTAAGAGTTGATCATTAATGTCTGGATTTGTCATGTCAGCGTTAGTCTGAATCTTTATCCTCATCACCTTCCCTTCCTGAATAACTGCTCCCAAAACACGCGCGCACACGCACACGCACACACACACACACACACACACACACACACACACACACACACACACACACACACACACACACACACACACACACACACACACAGACAATGATGATCTTGATCTGTGATAAAAACTTGAAACCTGAGTTGTGTTGTGGAGAAGACTCACCTCTGTGGCAGAAGAACGCTAACTTTTTAGCACAATCTCCATCACCCCACATAAACTGTGGGGAAGTCACGGCTCCACAATGTTCCTTTACAAATCCAAGCCCATTATTGGGCTCGGGTCCCAATAACGTATCAGCCCAGTGTGTGAAGGAGAGGTTGCTCTGGTCAGACCATGTCCATGCTACTCTGTAAAGGCCGATCCATACGTATTCATTTGTTTCCGATAAAGACACAACTTGGTTGTTCTCTTCAGTATTTTTGATAACAGCCAGGTCTGTGTAAAGATCTCTGCAGTATTGCTGGGCAGCCTTCCATGATGATGCCTTCTTGACTAAAATATATTTCTGTTGGACTCCATTATCTAGGGAAGAGAACAGTGAAATAGTGTCACGGTATGCACTTGCTATGCATTCCATGTACATAATGCATTATAAACATAAGCTACTTATAAGGCATTATAATCTGCTCATAAGCCTGTATAATCACAGTTATAAGCACTCATTAATACTCTTAAGGCTTTATAACCGTAATCATAACACATTGCAAGCTTATTATAATGACTGATAAGTATCAAATATTATGATACTTCTTAATTGCCACCAAATGTTTTTCCCATTGACGCAATCTGCGTATATGTGCACGCATGTGTGCACAAGTGAATGCAAACATGTACATAGATACCAGTCTGTGTGTGTTAAGTGTGTGTGTTGATTGTACAGTGTAGACAATAAGTTCTTACCATAATAACAGACAAAAGGTCTTTTGTCTTCACAGGTTGCATCAAACCAAAAACCATCAGGATTGATCCTCACACAGAGCTGTTTGGCTAAATAATAACTTGGCTCGCCAGAACGCCAGTTATGATACTCTGTCCTGATCGGTGCATCAACGGCTGACCATCTCCAAGAGTTGACATCATGGCCTATGGTTCCCTTCCAGGATTTGGGGTCATCATACAGTCCAAACCACATAACGTTGCCATCAGAGTTGACTGCTTTCAGACTCTTCACATCTTCCATGTTCTCTATGGTGGCCAGGTCAGTGTACTTCTCTCTGCAGTAGCTCTGAGCATCGTTCCAGGTCATTTCCAAGTTAACAAAGTGATACTCACGAAGCACACAACAGGAGGGTATGTAGAATCCTGAAGGTCAAGAATAGTGGATTTAGAGCTGGATACATTAATATTTAAAAATACTTTTAGCTTTGCTTTGGTCTGGGAAGTGAAAACGATATGTTGTTGTGTTTTGACATTGCTATTTTTAATCCATTAATTGAAAGAAAATATTGGAATATTATTATAGCCCAATGTACTGGTGTAATTTTCAATCATACATGAATACAATCTATATAATGCATAATGATTCTATTTAGAATATCATATATTTCATAATGTATGTGTATACAGTTGATAAGTCCAGCTGTATATCACTGATGTTTGTATATCACTGACACCAGTGTTAATTTTGTCAACAAAAACTGATGACCAAAACTACGAATACATACATTGACAATTTCGTCAACAATTAAAAACGACACTATAATGTCAGGGAGGGATAGTGGAGAAGAGATCCAGTAGAACTAAGGCAAGTCATTTTATGCTTGGTTGTGTGCGGTTGTCACGCTCCAAAAATAGCTCAAAACGTGTCGCTTGTAGATCTGCTTTTTTCTGTATTATTCAGGCCCCCCAAAAATACATTTTAAGTCGACTAAATCAACTGTAGATTTAGTTACTAAAACTAGACTAAAAAAAAAAAAAAAAACATTTCAAGTGACTAAAATCTCAATCTCTCTTTGTCCATATTGTTTATAAGCAAGGAATACAATAATAAAATGATTGTAGTTTTGTCTTATACAGTCTTTGTCTTATACTGTATGTTACTGCATGTTTTAATACAAATGGTCAAAACTCTTGAAATGTAAAAAGCTAATAAAAAAAATAAAAAACAAGATACTCCATGGTCTTACCAGAGAGGAGGATGATCAGAAGTAATGTATGATCCATGACTTCTCTGTGAGGAAATAAACAACAACAGTTATTATCAGAATCAGTTTCAATGTCACATCACGTTTACATGTAAATCAGTGGATATACTGTAGATAATCAGCTGTTCACAATACACAGACAGGATTAATTTATAGTGTGACTCTAATGTTCATAAACAAAACATCATAACATTACTTCTGGCATAAAAAGAAAAGAAAAAAGAAAATATCCTTACGTACAGTGTGTGGACAAAAAGCTTCAAAACAGATTTATTTTAATTCATTAAAACAGTTGAATGATAAATCTACGGAATAGATTTGATTAAACTTTCAGATTTAACTGAAATCTGAATTACAAGTGTATATTATACTCAAACTTAAATGTAAAACATTTAAGAAATTACAACATTTGAGAAGTTTTCATAACTTTTTTCCATCAAATTCTTCCTTTTAATATAAGAGGACACTGGCATACCATACCAGTCTTCTATAAATATTTTAAAAGCACTTTAAAAAGTATTTAGTAATTAAAAGCACACTCACCATGAAAACTTGATGTCTGGTGTTGCAACTGTTGATTGTATCAAAGAAATGTAACTATGGAGTAAATCTGCAGAGCTGGATACCTTTCCCGAACTTTGATAAGTCACCTTTATTATATAGAGAAGTTGCAAACGTTTATTTTCATATGCAAATGAGGTCATATGGTGATTGGGTTTATGGAAACGTTTCAGTCGCCAAGGTGAATACTTACTACAGCTTGACTGTCATGTTGTTGTATTGTTTCCAAACATTTTCCAACAACATCCAAACATTTCCAAGACAGCCAATCTACAAGCCTTGCAACACATTGCATCTTGACACTGTGTGAGCTTGTAGATCGACTATTTGTGAGAAATTGTGAAACATTTTGAAAATGTTTGGAAATCTTTACCCAGAATCAAATGCCCAAAATAGGGAAGTGAATGCAAAAAATATAACAATAAAAGGAAAAGGGAAATATGTATTGGAGTAATCAAAGATAGATATAGAGACATCAGACCTTTGGGGGACCGGGACCCCAAATAATGTTCTGGGAAGACAAAGTGTGGAAGCTGAACAGAAGAAGGTTAAAGGGATATTTCACTTTCAAAAAAACTTTGGGTCATTTTATCGTCTACTCTGGCTTTTGGGAGCCCCCCGGACAGTTTTTAAGTGGCTTGATTCAGTATTTAGATATTTGATATTCATAACTTCAAACTCCATTTTAACCATGTTAGTTTCATCGGAAACACCCGTCCTTGGTTCTGGTGACTGATATTGTCCTTCTAATACGTGTGGAGACGTTTTTTCAATTAATTTTTTCATTTATTTTGAATATTATTTTGGGGAAATGAGAAAACGTACAATACAAAAAAAAATGAAATAAGTAATCGAAAAAACACGGCCCCCTCACGTATTGGGAGGGCAGGATGAGTCATCAGAACCAAGGTCGGGTATTTTTGATGAATCTAACATGTTAAAAATTGAGTTTGAAGTTATAATGGGTTTGCATAGGTAGGCCTATAGGATAAAATGAATATCAAATATCTAAATACTGAATCAAGCAACTTAAAAACTGTCTGGGGTGTTCACAAAAGCTTGAGTAGACGATAAAATGACCCAAAAATGTATTGAAAGTAAAACATCCCTTTAAGTGCTCTTACACTATACAACACACCCGATGAAGATATGTGTAGCCTATTGCTGCTAGTGTGCAGGAAAGGACAGAAACATATTAAGAGAACTTAGAACTTAGAACTTTCACTTTCAGTAGAAATTTTCACTTGCACAGGAAACCGGGTTCAAATCCAGGATAGAAGAGGAAAGTTACATAATGCTGGTAAACTATATTCTGCACTTTGACTTTTATTATTTTTATGTGACTTTATTCTATTTAATTTACTCTTGTTTTGTTGTTGCTTTTTCATCCTTTAATTTACTTTTGTTTTGTTGTTGCTTTTCTTTATCCTTAAATGCCCTTTTTGCCTCATGTAGTACTTTGTATTGTCATTGTGCATGAAATGTGATATACAAATCCATTTTCCTTGCCTTGTCTGGGTCATGTCCAGCCATGTCCTTTCCTTTCTGTCACGTTCCCGGTAGCCACACCGTCACGCATTAAATGAAATACTGCAACTATCAATCTCTTTTTAGTTTTTGAGGGGGGAGAATAAACTGCTTTTCCCCCCAATACTTTTTTTGTTTTGTTTTGTTTTCATCAAGGGTTTGATTATGGAACACACATCATCACATGACCTTCACCAGTGGTGTAAAGTAACTAAGTACATGTACTCAAGTATTGTACTTAAGTACAGTTTTGAGGTATTTTTTACTTTACTGGAGTATTTCCAATTTTCAGTACTTTTACTTCTATTCCACTACACCTGGAATAGAAGAGCTGGGTTTCCCAAATTCCCATTGACATTAACACTCTAATAAAGACACTGCCAGACAGGTATTCACACCTTGTTAAACCAGGTACCAAACAGTGGCGGATACAGAACGTGCCTAATGAACTGGGCCTGGAAAAATCTGTAGAGGGGGGCAAAGCATTTCTACGATGCAACTTTTTGCATGTATGACAACCCATATGGGTACATGGGAACATGCTTGTGGAGCTGCACTTTATTGCCCTACAAAACCAAAGTGCAGTAACGCGGAAATGGGTGAGTGGCCTGTATGGGGAGTTGCATCATGATCCAAAGAAACCAGTGGAAAAAATATTTTTTACAACCTATGGTTCAAGAGTTAAAACATAAAGCGGCCTGGCATATAGTACCACCATGAAGCCGATTTGAAAAATGTGGGGATGAGTGTCTTCGTTGGCCCACTGGAAGTGTCCAAGCAAAGACATGCACACGCACACATGTGCATGCGCGCGCACTCATTATGGCATTGTTTACTCGGTTAACTATGGGTGCCTCTAACTACCAAAGACCCCAGAATTGATCTACAATACCAAAAAGCACATTGTCATTGTCAGCAGACAACAGAGACATGTGTTTTGGGAACTATTCTGACATTTACAGTATATTTCAGAAATGTAGCAATTCACAAACTGTATGAGTATGAAACAAAAGTTTCACGGAGACATACAGTATGCAATTCACTACACTATTGTCTGCCATAACGCTTTCTGCTTTGTACTTAAGTGTGACATATTGCTATTTATTTTTGTTTGTGTTTAGGGACTGTCATCATATGTATTTACTGTATGCGTAGTTTGCATTTTTTATCATGTTCACATACTCAAAGGTGAGTGTAAAACACCCCTCTTAAACTATAACCATAGAAATATGGTCTTGGGAAGAGAATTGAGACTGCATTTGTCTTGACTCCTACAGCTCTGTTTCTCACAGGAACCATGCAAAACAATGTGATTTGCACCTGTCTGATTTCCATTAGGACACAACCAAGGTCAAGGTGTTGAGGTTTATTATGGACAGTAGGTAATTCCTCTGCCTGGCCCATGGTCTCACTGAGAGACTTCTGCTAGTAAGTGGAGTCATATCATTTATTAAGCAATAAAACACATTGACATAGATTTCTAACGTGCAATATTATTTGTGTAAAGTATTAAAACGTTAAACTGTAAATCAACAGATCAATCTCAAATACATTTGAAACATTTTTTATCACAATATTGACTAACAACAAATATTTTGCATCAGTTTCTCAAATAACATATATCCAGTACACTTCTACGTAAGGAAAGTGCAGTAATACGTTAAAATAAGAACAGATTGCAAACATTATACCAAATACTTTTTTGACCTGAAAAGGCATCCAAGATATATAGGTCGATCTATCCGTATTTATCTAACACTGTCTGTCTGTCTGTCTGTCTGTCTGTCTGTCTGTCTGTCTGTCTGTCTGTCTGTCTGTCTGTCTGTCTGTCTGTCTGTCTGTCTGTCTGTCTGTCTGTCCGTCGCTTCTGTCCGTCCGTCCATCCGTCCGTCCGTCACCTGGTGGATTAATATCATCCATTATTAAGAAGTTAACCTAGGCTTGTTGTTGAATTTGCAGTATGTGTTGTTCTTCTACTTCAGGACTCTCCTGTTTCGTGGGTTGAGTCTTCCAGCGCAGTTGAAAGTTAGTTACTCCCTGGTTGGCTAGACATTCACGTAACTGAAGAGGAATAGAAGACATGAGAAGGTTTTTCCTTTGTTTTTTCATTTCTCTCTCTCTACCTCACACATTGACTGCAAAAAGACCGGGACATAGTGTGTGTGTATATATGTTAAAGTTCATGTGGGAAAAGCGTATCGAGGAGTGCTCGTTTTTCCGGCACAGGAGACCTGGGCTGGGCGGCGTTTACTGTAACGTGTGTGTGTGTGTGTGTGTGTGTGTGTGTGTGTGTGTGAGTGTGTGAGTGTGTGTGTGTGTGTGTGTGTGTGTGTGCGCGCGTGCGTCCGTGTGTGCGTGTGCGTGTGTTTGTGTGTATATATATACACACAAACACACATAAATATATATTGTTTGAATTATTAAACAGCCTTAAGAATTGATTACCTGTTGTAAGAGTTGGTCACTAATGATTGGATTTGTCAGGTCAGCATCAGTCTGAATCTTCATCCTCATTACCTTTACTTCCTGAATAGCTGCTCCCAACACACGCACACAAGCACGCACACAAGAACACACACGCACACACACGCGCACACGCGCACACGCACGCACGCACACACACACACACACACACACACACACACACACACACACACACACACACACACACACACACACACACACACACACACACACACACACACACACACACACACACACACACACACCACATTAAAATTTAGAAAATATAATTTATATATTATTATTATTATTATTACCATTATCTTGACCTTTTGCGCTAAAAAACTGAAACTTAGTTGTGTTGTGGAGAAGACACTCACCTCTGTGGCAGAAGAATGCATACTTTTCAAAACATTCAACATCATCCCAAGTAAACTCTGGGTAATACAAGAATGCACAATGTTGAAGTAGACCATAGTTATCGGGCGTTTTATCTTTCCAGTGTGTGAAGGAGAGGTTGCTCTGGTCAGACCATGTCCATGCTACTCTGTAAAGGCCGATCCATGGATTATAAGAGAGAGTTTGCAATAAAGACACAACTTGGTTGTTCTCTTCAGTATTTTTGATAACAGCCAGGTCTGTGTAAAGACGTCTGCAGTGTTGCTGGGCAGCCTTCCATGATAATGCCTTCTTGACTAAAATATATTTCTGCTGGACTTCTGCTGGACATTTCTATCTAGGGAAGAGAACAGTGAAACAGTGTCACTATGGACCAAATGCCTGCAGACCATTTATGAACTTTTTAAAGTAAAATTAATCTGTGTATGTGTGCATGCATGAGAGCATAACTTCCTGCCTGTGTGTCTTAAGTATGAATAGATTGTTTTGATTGTAGGCAATATGTTCTTACCATCATAACAGACAAAATATCTTACCTATTCACAAGGTCCATCACTCCAAATACCATAACTACTGATTTTCACACAGAGCTCTGTGGCTAAATAGTGTCACCATGAAACACATGCCAGAAACAATTATATCATTTTTAATGTAAAAATCAATCTGTGTATATGTTTATGCATGTGTGCACAAGTGAATGCACATACAGTATGTGCATGACTGTGTTAAGTGTGTTTGTTGATTGTACAGTGTAGGCAATGACTTCTTACCATCATAACAGACAAAATATAGTTTCTCTTCACAGGATGCATCATCCCAAAAACCATCTGGCCTGATTACCACACAGAGTAATGTGGATACAGCATAATTTGGCTCGCCAGAACCTCAGTGATGATACTCTGTCCTGATCGGTGCATCAACGGCTGACCATCTCCAAGAGTTGACATCATGGCCTATGGTTCCCTTCCAGGATTTGGGGTCATCATACAGTCCAAACCACAACCATTTATCTTTGCCATGATAGACTTCTTTCAGACTCTCCACATCTTCCATGTTCTCTATGGTGGCCAGGTCAGTGTACTTCTCTCTGCAGTAGCTCTGAGCATCGTTCCAGGTCATTTTCAAGTTAACAAAGTGATACTCACGAAGCACACAACAGCAGGAGGGTATGTAGAATCCTGAAGGTCAAGAATAGGGGGATTAGAGCTGGATACATTAATATTTGTTTTAATATTTGTTTAGTAATTATTTTATTTATTTGCTTTGGTCTGGGTAGTGGAAAACTATATGTTGTTATACTTATGTCTTGATGTTAGTTTTTATTCTAAACCGTTAATTGTATTGAATGAAATATTGGAATATTGCATGTTGTTTGCCATAGCCCAGTGTACTTGATGGTATATTTTTCAATCATACATGAATAAAATAAATAGCACATAATGATTCTATTAGAATAAGTCAACTTTACAGTGCATGTAATTAATAGATAATAAAATAAGACCAGAATGTGCCTGACTGGTATTGCATCAAACACTGACATTAGAACTGGTTCCAAGTTGGAAATATTGGAACCAATGTCAGGATATAATTTGTCGGTACCAAAAGTAGAATTTGAAAATACATGCCGGTGGCATTCACAAACTCGTTAAATTTGTATCCAGTCACTTTTGCAACCAAGGACAATCATCATCAATCAACCTCAAGATAATTGTCATGAGGACCCCCTCGAAAACTAGATGCTTTATATCAAGGGACTTATCCTCTAGTGACATTTCTAAATAAATAGTTTGAATAAATTATGATTCTTGTCTTTGGCAAAAGGGACTGGATTATCAACTATATTAAAAGTTAATAACCACTTAAGCACTACAGACTTGGATATCAGATGTGGACAAGCTTTTCAAACACATGATCATTCTGCTGTTTTTCAAGGCTGACTGATCACCCAGACAGTGAAAGCCACCACTGCATTAATGTGTTATTAAAGGCTGCAATTTAGAATAATTGAAGCATAGTATAATAATAAAGTCAATCATTTCATAATAAAAATGTACAAATAATGAGGCAATTATTTAAAATAATAATAAAGTTTAGGGAAATTCTGATTTTCGGGGGGGAAGTTAATGATAGTTGTTTTGGAACAACTGAATTGATCACCTCAATAACCCAATCTGATCACCCCTGCACTTTGTTGTATGATAAATAGTGAAAACAGCTGATCTACAAGCCACAACCTGTCGAATAGCTACACGTTGTGAGCTTGTTTTTCTTTATTTTTTTTCATGTGCCTAAAACAAGGACACCAGGGTCATGTGACTAAATAAATAACAAGAGGACCTCAGGACTTTTTAAAAAGAGTTGATAATTACAGCAGTCGTGTATCACTGCCTGACCCGTCTTCCCGACTGTGCTTATTGCTCAAGTGGGGCTTGAAAAAGCAGTTCAGTGCCCTGTTTTCCAACTGAAATCCAATTGTCATCTCAATCTCTATCATTGATGTCATTATTGCTTATAGGCAACAAAGAATTGTAGTTTAGCAAAGAGCTGTCTTCGTCTGTTATGTTTTAATACAAATGGCCAAAGGCACTTGAACTTAAAATGCAAATTAGAGTGCAACGCCAACAACACACTCCATGGTCTTACCAGAGAGGAGGATGATCAGAAGTAATTTATAATCCATAGCTTCTCTGTGAGGAAATAAATAGTTAGATAAACAGTTATGACTTTAATGCCGTATAACTTAAACGTCACTATATTAATTATGGCATAAAAGGAGAAGAACAAATTAAATATTATTTACATACAGTATACATACAAAAAAAGCCTTGTCATTAACAGAATAGCTTTGTGGTGGTGTACAAAATATATTGATTGTTGGAGCCTCCATTTGTTTTTAGAAAATGAATTAAAAACATGTGAAAGATACATTATACCAAATATATTTGTGTTAAACTTTTAGATTTAACTTTGCACTGTGTATTTT
The DNA here is from genome assembly GCF_963280865.1 of Gymnoscopelus braueri. Classification (NCBI taxonomy): domain Eukaryota; kingdom Metazoa; phylum Chordata; class Actinopteri; order Myctophiformes; family Myctophidae; genus Gymnoscopelus; species Gymnoscopelus braueri. The sequence continues at coordinate 17,660,300 of NC_137604.1, forward strand.
ATACCCAGAGTTAATAAACTACAGACTACAAACATATTGAAAGGTTTTAGCTGCCTTACAGAACATTCCCTATAGCATCATTATGCTCCAATCTTTTTTCTATATAATCGGCCACTCTACCAGTCTTCTAACCAGCTGCCTGTGAATAGATAATAGAAAAAGTACCAAAGTACTTACCATTTGAAAACTTTGTGAGGTTTCATAAAACAATGGAATAAACGATGGAATAAATCTTTCAGAGCTGGATACCTTAACCTGAACTTTGATGAGACACGTCTATCTTATAGTGATGTTGCAAGCTTTGCAAGCTAATTATTTTCATATGCAAATACAGGGATTTTTAGGATTAGGATTATGGAAAATGTCACCTTTTGGTGACTACTTGCTGCAGCTTGGCTGTCATGTTGTTGTCTTGTTTCCAAACATTTTCTAACAACATCCAAACATGTCCAAGCATTTTCAAGATGTTTCACAATTTCTAGAAAATAGCCTGTCCAGCTCGCAACGCAACACATCGAGCTTGTACATCAGATATTAGGGGACTGGGACCCTAAGTAATGCTCAGGAATCACAAAGTGTAGAGGCTGAACAGGAGAAAGTTAAATGCTCTTACACAATACAACACACCTGAAGATATGTGTTGCCTATTGCTGATAGTGTGCAAGGAACAAAAGAAAAATATTCATATGGAGTAGAACTCCACTGTAATTTAATGTGACATATCCAGTAGGGTTTCAATATTTAATTCAACTATAGAAAGCTTGTTTTTTGGCAACATGCAAGTCGGAAAAGTATATGATGTTATTATAACTATATTCTGCACTTTCATTATTTTTATTAGAGGTGTAAAGATACTGTCATTGTATTGATGTATCGATTTTGAGATCCAAAGATGTATGTATTGATGTAAGATCGTTTTTCAATGCAAAGAATTGATGGTATCGATACTAAGAACTTAATTCGTTATTTTTAGCATGCTGAGACAAGACAAAGGGGTTTAGTTACTCAACGCAGGGTTCCATATACTGTAGCTACACTTGGTCTATCAATAAATGAATGCAATCTCTGTGTTCATATCAAGGTGTGAGTTGTGTGTTCAAATAAAATGACATTATATTTGCCAGAAAATTGCTGTGTTTACTTATTTAGGTATACATAATAATGAAGTTGCGCCTTCAAATTCTTCACTAGCCACACTTATGTATCACGCAGATTGAATCATTGGGCTAAAAAGTTGCTGTATCGATTTTAAATGATTGAATCGTATCGTACCGCCATAAATGCAACTTTATTTTATTTCATTTAAATTTGTGACTGTTTTTTATCCTTAAATGCCCTTTTTCCATGTGGGAAGAAAAATCATGACTTAAGTAAAACTTTTACTTAAGTAAAAAATATGAGTACTTCTTCCGTCACTGCTGAAGGGGGAGGACATGGCTGGACATGACCTAGACACCGAAGTATCAATAACCTATTCTAGAAATAGTCTGGTACAAGTACAAGTTCGGTATTAAACATTTACTTGAGTAAAAAATGTTACTTAAAATACCAAAAGTAAAAGTACTCATTATGCAGAAGGCCCCATTTAACACGTTTTAAAATGTGTAAAAAACTTTGAAAATAGCAGTACTACAAGCTCACAAAGAATCGCCTTGCTACGTGTTGTGAGCTTGTAGATCGGCTATATTCAAATTGCCAAAGTATATACAATATAGGTCTGAAGTGGTTTTGTAATTGTTAATTAATTAATTGTAATATTAAAATTAATAAGTTTTTGAATAATTATAGTGGAGTAAAAGTACAATATTTGCCTTTGAGGGGCAGTGGAGTAGAAATAAAAGTATTGGAAATACTCCATTAAAGTAAAAAAAATAAAAAACAAGTACATGACCATTGCGTGTGCCATTCGGACATTTGCTTAACTATATTTTCATGGCCGTGTTCAAATCCAGTCCTACTGTATATATTGTGCTAATCAGATCAATATTGACCGAGTTATAACTATTTGAAGTCTTAAACACTGTAAGACTGCTGCACACACACACACACACACACACACACACACACACACACACACACACACACACACACACACACACACACACACACACACACTCATGCACACAGTCAGGTAGCCAAATACACACGTATTTAGAAGCTTGTGACGGCATTGGTGTGAGAATGCACTGATTAATGATTGATCAAATATGCAATTCACTACAATATTGTCTGCCGTAACACTTTCTGCTTTGTACTTCTATATATAGGCCTATCTATAATATTTATTTTTGTTTGTGTTTGGGTACTGTGATCATCTATTTGTATTTTTAGTATGTTCACAAACTGTAAAACACCCCCTTGCCCTTGACATAATCCTTCAGATAACAGAAAAGCAAAAGTGTGACTGAAGGTTTTTCCTCCTATCAGGGAAGTTCTGATTTTAAAGGTGTCTTCTCACTGACGCTGTATTCAAGACCACCTAAAGTGAGGAGGGTGAGACCTAGTCAAGGCAACAATTTGAATCCTAATAGAGACCATAAATTGTAACAATATCATAAAAGACCATAGAAATATGGTCTTGAAAACAGATTTCAGACTGCTATTTGTCTTGACTCCTACAGCTCTGTTTCTCACAGGAACCATGCAAAACATGTGATTTGCACCTGTCTGATTTCCATTAGGACACAACCAGGGTCTGGTTTATTATGTTTATTATGTAGGTAATTACTCTGCCTGGCCCATGGTCTCACGAGAGACTTCTGTTAGTAAGTGGAGTCACATCAGACTCAGACTCAGGATGAATGAATACAAAAATAGCTCTAAATATAGATAAATGCATTTATTATAAGTATCTACCTAGTAATGAAGTGTAGTGTAGTTTGGTGTAGTTCTTGTGGCAATACTCTTATATTGATACAGTATTATCAACGGAAATTGAAGAAACTTACATTTTCTTTTAGATTATGTCCTTTTTTGTCTTTTTGTTTGTTTTTGTTTTTGTTTGTTTGTTTGCTCTTTTCTTACTTGGATTAGTAAACGTATATATGACATTGTTTTTCAGTTTTGTTAAATCAAAATATGAAACTGTGTTCAGGATCTGTCTTGATATTTGATTTTGCAATTAAATGAGGTAGGCAAAATAAGCTTTACCTTCAGCCTACACCTTTTTCGGACCATTTTAATGTGCATTACTGACATGTACTGTACTATACTTGATTATCTAATAGGACCGAATATAAACAAACTAAACCTTAAGCTACCATCTGTATTAGATCTAGTTTACTTTCTTACTTCTTTACTTTCTCTCAATTAATTTAAAATAAACCCTTTGCATATAGGTGTCATAAACAAGTATTTAAAAAGATTTTCGATATTTGTTTGTTTTTCAGAAAAGTTGTGAGGAGGGTGAGACCTAGTCAAGGTAACAATTTGAATAGAGACCATGAATTGTAACAATATCATAACTAAAAGACGATAGAATGGTCTTGAAAACAGATTGAAAACAGACTGATACTTGTCTTGACTCCTACAGCTCTGTTTCTCACAGGATCCATGCAAAACAATGTGATTTGCACCTGTCTGATTTCCATTAGGACACTACCAGGGTCAAAGTGTGGTGGTGTTGAGGTTTATTATGTTGGTAATTCCTCTGCCTGGCCCATGGTCTCACTGAGAGACTTCTGCTAGTAAGTGGAGTCATATCATGTATTATCTACTTTACTTTCTCACGCTATTCTCTGAGAAGAAACCCTTTGCATAGGTGGCATAAACAAGTGTCTCAAATTGCTTCCTGCAAATGTTTTCAATTGTTATTGTAAAAGATTTTTGAAGATTGCATTTTCCCCCCCTTAAAACACATTTTCAAAAGAAAATCATTCATTTATTTTTTAATTTGGGTCATGGGAATTTTCCCTTTGGGTCTTGAGCTGAAAAGTTTGTGAACCCCTAACTGATAGACTTGTGATAGGGAGTGGAATTACTAGATAGAATGCCTTAGTAGTCAGAAATGCAAACAGCACGTGGTACAGTCAGACATTTAAGCTAAAAGGATAACACAAAAAAGTACTAGGGACTTGATCTAGTTTACCTTCATTCATAATATAAGCAGTAAACACAACATAACTCACAACACCAATAAATGAATAATAATAATAACTTTATTTGTATAGCACTTTTTAAAACAGGAGTTAAAATATCTAAAATAAAATAAAACACATAAATGTAAAAGCCTAAGGATATGGATTGCAGAGATAAGGGAACATGTAACACAAGTCCTAACAAGTGAAAAAACACATTCTAGCAGACCAAGAGGTCAAAAAAAGAAATGCAATAGTCAATACGAAATACATTTCATTTCAGACATGTGCCCATATCAACAAACAGACACATACACGCATACACAAACATAGTTATGCCAAAATGAGGTGATCTAGGGGAAGGCTTTCTTGAACAGATGTGTCTGACTCTGAACAGAAGTGAAGGATGATGACACAGAATTGGCTTTTTTGATTGCCAAGGGTAGGGCGTTCCATAGCCTAGGTGCTTGGACGGCAAAAGCCCGGTCACCCATAGTGACTGGGCGTGTTTTGGCCCCCCCCTAGCAATAATGGCTGGATTTGTCAAGTCGGCATCAATTGCCTACCTAACATTGACTTGTAACTACAGGAAGATCAAAGCTATTTCTAAGATTAGTAGTTGTAGTATTTGTGGAAAAAAATATGTAAACTTTAAATTGCAAATCAATCTCAAATACTATTCTCTCAAACTATTCGCTAAGAAGAAACTCACTGCATAGAAGGCATAAAACAATGGTTACGTATGTAACCACGGTTATGAGAGCGATTGGATCACTCCAATATGATATATCCCTCCCTAGACTAACAGATTACTCCGTATACGGGGGTGTACCGCGGCTGGGGGCCCAAATACCTACGCGGCACACCCTTCTTCCTTGTGTTCTTTCGAGGCGCGCAAGGACACCGCAAGACGATTGGAGTGATCCAATTGCTCACATAACCGTGGTTACATACGTAATCATCGTTATGTAGCGCTATATTGGATTACTCCAATATGATATCACAGTATCAGATTAATCAGCGAACTAGGAAAAGGAACAAAGCTCAGACTAACCTTCAAGAAGGGGTTGAGCTCAAGTTCTCAACAGAGAGCTGTTGCCCGTTTACACAGAAGCAGAGGCAACCCCCAAAACGGCCTGTTCCACCTGGTCGGAAGGGACCACATCAGCGATAAAACCTAGCAAAGGTGCTAGGTGTCGTTCAGTTGATCGAGGCACAGACATCAGACAGGGGAACCCCCCGGAACTGTGCCCAAGATGTAGCCACACCCCTGGTGGAGCGTGCCACCAGAGAGGCCGGCAAAGGCCGACCGGCCAACCGATACGTGCCAGTGATGGATCCAACAAGCCGATGCGAGAGTCTCTGTTTAGAAAGCCTCTCTGGGCACAAGTCACTGCGGGCACCACCTACATCACCCTCACCCGAGGAAGGGATGTAGGCCGATAAGTATAACGGCCTGTTCACATGATCGGAGGACAGCACCTTCGGCAGAAAAGAGGGGTCAGGTTGGAGGGTGACACACATCCTGTCAGGACCCATCCAAAAACACTCTGCACTCACAGAGAGTGCATGGAGCTCACTGACCCTCTTAGTGCTAGTGCTAGAAGTGCTAACCCCAGGAACGCCACCTCCCACGAAAGGTGCCTAAGGGAAATAGAGTCCAGGGGCTCAAAGGGCGGCCGAGCAAGTACCGACAGCACCAAGCCGAGGTCCCAAGTGGGAACCAGAGGAGCCCACACCGGACAAAGGTGCCTAACGCCCATCAGGACAGCAATGGGTGCCTACCCATCGGTAAGGCGGCCAGGGCGGCCACGGCCACGTCCAACAGAGGGCCCCTGCGCTGTTGATGGCGCTGCCATGAGTGTTCATGGTCTGGCCTCCTTGGAAGGACGGAAAAACGTTCCTGCACCTTAGTCCAGCACTCGCGTAACACCACAACGAACCATGGGGACAGGTGGGGACAAGCAGGAGACCAGCGGCCGGCACTCCCCACTGGAGGCCAAGGGCCGTCGCCACCCTCTCCAAGAGGGCGCGCATGGCGTATGGCACGCTAGCAGCTGGCATCGGGCTTGCGCGGGAGTGGGCAAAAGACCCAGCCGGAGATGGTGCCACCCGGAACATCAAGGCACGGTCACCAAACAGCAGCTCCTCTGGGGCATGGATGGAGAAAACGGCATTCTCCTCTTCTTCATCACCCGCCGCGCTCACTGCCTCACGCAGGGCAGCCGCCTCATGCCCGAAGCCTAAGGCCTCTGCCGCACGGCGTCTGGGAGGGGGGGCACCCAGAGCAGCCGCGGGGGGGACCCCGCCGTCGGTTAGAAAACTGCTGACGGACCACCGAACCCGAAGGGGGAAGGCCACCATCCCGAGGCCTCTGTTAGACCAAGGCCTTTATTTTTCAGCATTTTCTGTATTTATCTGTGATACAATACACACCAAGTTAATTATTAACGTCTAAGGCTTGCAAAGCATGGAAAACAACAACGTAAAACCCCTTTTCCCTTTGTATATATTAACTAAAGAACAAACCCACCGTATTTAGCGCCTATCGCGTCTACAGGGGTTCAAACAATGTAACCCAACACGCACGGCTATTTAACAGCCCCCAGCCGTAAACGGGGTGTTCAGAACGAAGGTTACACATGCAACCATGGTTAAACACTGCATATCAACACGTGCGCCCGATTATGAGCTCTTAGCTGCATACGGGGCAAAAGACAGAACCATGCGTAGGCTACCTACACACTTGCTGTTTTCATATTTTATCAAGAAAAGACCCTCTGTATATAGCCGAGCCAATATGGGGGTCTAACCACTGTGACTCAACACGCAGGCCCGAACACAAGCTCTCAGCTGTATTCGAGGCAAAGACAGAACCATGTGTAGGCTTCCTACACCTGCTGCATATACTGTCACTCGCCTATGTATTAGCCTGTGGTCTCATACAGGGAGGATAAAACAGTGTATATTCCTCTTATACTTACCAAGCCCCCTCTACAAAGCTTCAATTAGATGGGGGCAAAACACTGTAATGCAACATTCGCGCTCGTTTGATAGCTCTCAGCCTTATAGACCAATTATTTGTTTACCAACATTGAGACTGGATGCACAGGTGATTGTTTCACGCAATCAATTCAAAACCTGTTGTTTTGGGGTGCGCTGGTTTCAGCAAACCCCAACCCCCTCTTGTGTGTTGGCTGGTGAGGCGCGTCCTAGCGAGACCTGATGAATAGGTTGAAGAATGGGTTTCATTGCGCGCATACTTGTTCTTATCAGTGTGACGTCGTCTGTTAAGGGGTCTATACGACAGAACTATGTGCGTATATACATCACTGTGTAACATAGGCTCCCACTCCCCTGTTTATTAGCCCATGGCCTCATACAGGGGGGATTCGTAAAACAGGACTGTACAGTGTGTGCTTGCGACTTGAACGTGTTCTAGATCGAGATGCTCAGACCTGTTCACTGCGGAACACACAGGGAAACCCAAAAAGCACGCCCGTGCATGTGGTCAGTTTCACTCGTTGGGGTAGAGGGATCCTCAAACCCCGCTCACCCGGAGCACACGTGTCTGTGATTAACAATACGGCACAGCCGCGTGAGGAGAAAAACACACACGCACGTGTGTGTCTCAACTCTGGGAAAAACCACAAAGCCGCCTAGGCTAACAATACACAGCTTCCCACATCTTCTTACAGGGTAGGTCCCGGAGAGGCAAAAGGGGAGGGTTTCGGCAAAAAGAGACACTAAGGACAAGAAACCCTCTGCGCCGCAATACAGGCTGACCGAACCGTGTATCGGCCACTTGTTTGTATAAGGGAAAACCTGCAAACAATGACAAACTCCTAAACGAGACGGCACAAAGCCAGAATCGAGTCTACAACAGAAGCACTA
>NC_137604.1:17670769-17698269 GCF_963280865.1 Gymnoscopelus braueri
AAGAACGCTAACTTTGTAGCACAATCTCCATCAGCCCACATAAACTGTGGGGAAATCACGGCTCCACAATGTTCCTTTTTCTGCGCATTATCGGGCTCGTTATCAGCCCAGTGTGTGAAGGAGAGGTTGCTCTGGTCAGACCATGTCCATGCTACTCTGTAAAGGCCGATCCATGCGTATTCATTTGTTTCCAATAAAAACACAACTTGGTTGTTCTCTTCAGCATTTTTGATAACAGCCAGGTCTGTGTAACGATCTCTGCAGTATTCCTGGGCAGCCTTCCATGATAATGCCTTCTTGACTAAAATATATTTCTGTTGGACTCCATTATCTAGGGAAGAGAACAGTGAAATAGTGTCACGGTATGCACTTGCTATGCATTCCATGTACATAATGCATTATAAACATAAGCTACTTATAAGGCATTATAATCTGCTCATAAGCCTGTATAATCACAGTTATAAGCACTCATTAATACTCTTAAGGCTTTATAACTGTAATCATAAAACATTTGTAAGCTTGTTTTAATGATTTATAAGTATCAAATATTATGATACTTCTTAATTGCCACCAAATGTTTTTCCCATTGACGCAATCTGCGTATATGTGCACGCATGTGTGCACAAGTGAATGCACACATGTACATAGATACCAGTCTGTGTGTGTTAAGTGTGTGTGTTGATTGTACAGTGTAGACAATAAGTTCTTACCATAATAACAGACAAAAGGTCTTTTGCCTTCACAGGGTGCATCAAACCAGAAACCATAAGGACTGATAAACACACACAGCGTTGTGGATACAGCATAATTTGGCTCGCCAGAAATCCAGTTATGATACTCTGTCCTGATCGGTGCATCAACGGCTGACCATCTCCAAGAGTTGACATCATGGCCTATGGTTCCCTTCCAGGATTTGGGGTCATCATACAGTCCAAACCACAACCATGTGCCAGAGTTGACAGAGTTGACCGCTTTCAGACTCTTCACATCTTCCATGTTCTCTATGGTGGCCAGGTCAGTGTACTTCTCTCTGCAGTAGCTCTGAGCATCGTTCCAGGTCATTTCCAAGTTAACAAAGTGATACTCACGAAGCACACAACAGGAGGGTATGTAGAATCCTGAAGGTCAAGAATAGTGGATTTAGAGCTGGATACATTAATATTTAAAAATACTTTTAGCTTTGCTTTGGTCTGGGAAGTGAAAACGACATGTTGTTGTGTTTTGACATTGCTATTTTTAATCCATTAATTGAAAGAAAATATTGGAATATTATTATAGCCCAATGTACTGGTGTAATTTTCAATCATACATGAATACAATCTATATAATGCATAATGATTCTATTTAGAATATCATATATTTCATAATGTATGTGTATACAGTTGATAAGTCCAGCTGTATATCACTGATGTTTGTATATCACTGACACCAGTGTTAATTTTGTCAACTAAAACTGATGACTAAAACTACGACTACATACATTGACAATTTCGTCAACAAAAAAAAAAAAAACTACACTAAAATGTCAGGGAGGGACTAGTGGAGAAGAGATCCAGTAGAACTAAGGCAAGTCATTTTATGCTTGGTTGTGTGCGGTTGTCACGCTCCAAAAATAGCTCAAAACGTGTCGCTTATAGATCTGCTTTTTTCGGTATTATTATTACCCCAAAAATACATTTTAAGTCGACTAAATCAACTGTAGATTTAGTTACTAAAACTAGACTAAAACTAAAACAAAAACATTTCAAGTGACTAAAATATGACTAAAACTAAATGAAATTTTATTAGAATGACTATGAAAGTTTGTTGTCAAAATCTGACATCTTCCCAACTGTGCTAAAATTAAAGTGTTATAATGTTATACTTATCCTGACAACAACATCCACCTCCCCTGGTAACAACAACACCATCATATATCACTCATGCGTTTCCCAATCCTTAGTTTAGCTCTGATACCAAACACCTGGCCTGCACAAAATGATGCAAACCATGAAGATTATCATCTGGTCAACTATTGTTTCAAGCGGCTTGAAAAGTAATTCAGTGCCATGTTTACCTATAGTCAAATCCAACTGCCATCTCAATCTCTCTTTCTCCATATTGTTTATAAGCAAGAAATAAAATAATACAATAATTGTAGTTTTGTCTTATACAGTCTTTGTCTTATACTGTATGTTACTGCATGTTTTAATACAAATGGTCAAAACTCTTGAAATGTAAAAAGCTAATAAAACAAACAAATTACAAGATACTCCATGGTCTTACCAGAGAGGAGGATGATCAGAAGTAATGTATGATCCATGACTTCTCTGTGAGGAAATAAACAACAACAGTTATTATCAGAATCAGTTTCAATGTCACATCACGTTTACATGTAAATCAGTGGATATAGATAATCAGCTGTTCACAATACACAGACAGGATTAATTTATAGTTTGACTCTAATGTTCATAAACAAAACATCATAACATTACTTCTGGAATAAAAAGAAAAGAAAAAAGAAAATATCCTTACGTACAGTGTGTGGACAAAAAGCTTCAAAACAGATTTATTTTAATTCATTAAAACAGTTGAATGATAAATCTACGGAATAGATTTGATTAAACTTTCAGATTTAACTGAAATCTGAATTACAAGTGTATTTTATACTCAAACTTAAATGTAAAACATTTAAGAAATTTGAGAAGTTTTCATAACATTTTTCCATCAAATTCTTCCTTTTAATATAAGAGGACACTGGCATACCATACCAGTCTTCTATAAATATCTTAAAAGCACTTTAAAAAGTAATTAGTAATTAAAAGTACACTCACCATGAAAACTTGATGTCTGGTGTTGCAACTGTTGATTGTATCAAAGAAATGTAACTATGGTGTAAATCTGCAGAGCTGGATACCTTTCCCGAACTTTGATAAGTCACCTTTATTATATAGAGAAGTTGCAAACGTTTATTTTCATATGCAAATGAGGTCATATGGTGATTGGGTTTATGGAAACGTTTCAGTCGCCAAGGTGAATACTTACTACAGCTTGACTGTCATGTTGTTGTATTGTTTCCAAACATTTTCCAACAACATCCAAACATTTCCAAGACAGCCAATCTACAAGCCTTGCAACACATTGCATCTTGACACTTTGTGAGCTTGTAGATCGACTATTTGTGAGAAATTGTGAAACATTTTGAAAATGTTTGGAAATCTTTACCCAGAATCAAATGCCCAAAATAGGGAAGTGAATGCAAAAAATATAGCAATAAAAGGAAAAGGGAAATATGTATTGGAGTAAGATAGATATAGAGACATCAGACCTTTGGGGGACCGGGACCCCAAATAATGTTCTGGGAAGACAAAGTGTGGAAGCTGAACAGAAGAAGGTTAAAGGGATATTTCACTTTCAAAAACACTTTGGGTCATTTTATCGTCTACTCTGGCTTTTGGGAGCCCCCCGGACAGTTTTTAAGTGGCTTGATTCAGTATATAGATATTTGATATTCATAACTTCAAACTCCATTTTAACCATGTTAGTTTCATCGGAAACACCCGTCCTTGGTTCTGGTGACTGATAATGTCCTTCTAATACGCGAGGAGACGTTTTTTCAGTTACTTTTTTCATTTATTTTGAATATTTTGAATAATTAAAAAAGGTACAATAGAAAAAAAAAATGAAATAAGTAATCGAAAAAACACGGGCCCCTCACGTATTGGGAGGGCAGGATGAGTCATCAGAACCAAGGTCGGGTATTTTTGATGAATCTAACATGTTAAAAATGGAGTTTGAAGTTATAATGGGTTTGCATAGGTAGGCCTATAGGATCAAATGAATATCAAATATCTAAATACTGAATCAAGCAACTTAAAAACTGTCTGGGGTGTTCACAAAAGCTTGAGTAGACGATAAAATGACCCAAAAATGTTTTGAAAGTAAAATATCCCTTTAAGTGCTCTTAGACTACTGTATACAACACACCTGATGAAGATATGTGTAGCCTATTGCTGCTAGTGTGCAGGAAAGGACAGAAACATATTAATAGAGTAGATCTTTCACTTTCAGTCGTAATTTTCACTTGCACCTGAAACCGGGTTCAAATCCAGGATAGAAGAGGAAAGTTACATAATGCAGGTAAACTATATTCTGCACTTTGACTTTTATTATTTTTATGTGACTTTATTCTATTTAATTTACTCTTGTTTTGTTGTTGCTTTTTCATCCTTTAATTTACTTTTGTTTTGTTTTGTTGTTGCTTTTCTTTATCCTTAAATGCCCTTTTTGCCTCATGTAGTACTTTGTATTGTCATTGTGCATGAAATGTGATATACAAATCCATTTGCCTTGCCTTGTCTGGGTCATGTCCAGCCATGTCCTCACCTTTCAGTCACGTTCCCGGTAGCCACACCGTCACGCATTAAATGAAATACTGCAACTATCAATCTCTTTTTAGTTTTTGAGGGGGGGGAATAAACTGCTTTTCCCCCCAATACTTTTTTTGTTTTGTTTTGTTTTCATCAAGGGTTTGATTATGGAACACACATCATCACATGACCTTCACCAGTGGTGTAAAGTAACTAAGTACATGTACTCAAGTATTGTACTTAAGTACAGTTTTGAGGTATTTTTTACTTTACTGGAGTATTTCCAATTTTCAGTACTTCTACTTCTATTCCACTACATCTCATTGTACTTTACTCCACTAAAATTATTTGAAAACTTTAGTTACTAGTTACTTTGCAATTATCAATTATTATATTATAAAACATACATTAACCACTTTAGCCTTATTTTATACATAGGCTATTTGAAAATAGCATCGCGACGCACTGTGAGCTTGTAGATCTGCTATTTTCAAACATTTTAGTACTTTTACTTTTGGTACTTTAAGTACATGTTGATACCAATACTTTTGTACTTTTACTCAAGTAAATTTTGAATTCCGGACTTTTACTTGTAACGGAGTATGTCTATATTGCAGTATTGATACTTTTACTTAAGTAAAATATCTGAGTACTTTTTCCACCACTGACCTTCACATGTTGCCTCTGAGGTCAGAGCAGGTTTCATAGATCAGTAGTTCGCAAACTTTTTCATGTCAAGGACCACCAAATTGACATCTGTACTAGACCTGTGCCCCTTCCATGCCAATGAATGACCTGATTTTAGCTTAGGCTACTTTAACAGGATAAGAGCTGGGTTTCCCAAATTCCCATTGACATTAACACTCTAATAATGACACTGCCAGACAGGTATTCACACCTTGTTAAACCAGGTACCAAACAGTGGCGGATACAGAACGTGCCTAATGAACTGGGCCTGGAAAAATCTGTAGAGGGGGGCAAAGCATTTCTACGATGCAACCTTTTGCATGTATGACAACCCATATGGGTACATGGGAACATGCTTGTGGAGCTGCACTTTATTGCCCTACAAAACCAAAGTGCAGTAACACGGAAATGGGTGAGTGGCCTGTATGGGGAGTTGCATCATGATCCAAGGAAACCAGTGGAAAAAATATTTTTTACAACCTATGGTTCAAGAGTTAAAACATAAAGCGGCCTGGTATATAGTACCACCATGAAGCCGATTTGAAAAATGTGGGGATGAGTGTCTTCGTTGGCCTACTGGAAGTGTCCAAGCAAAGACATACACACGCACACGCACACATGTGCATGCGCGCGCACTCATTATGGCATTGTTTACTCGGTTAACTATGGGTGCCTCTAACTACCAAAGACCCCAGAATTGATCTACAACACCAAAAAGCACATTGTCATTGTCAGCAGACAACAGAGACATGTGTTTTGGGAACTATTCTGACATTTACAGTATGTAGCAATTCACAAACTGTATGAGTATGAAACAAAAGTTTCACAGAGACATACAGTATGCAATTCACTACACTATTGTCTGCCATAACGCTTTCTGCTTTGTACTTAAGTGTGACATATTGCTATTTATTTTTGTTTGTGTTTAGGGACTGTCATCATATGTATTTACTGTATGCGTAGTTTGCATTTTTTTAGCATGTTCACATACTCAAAGGTGAGTGTAAAACACCCCTCTTAAACTATTACCATAGAAATATGGTCTTGGGAAGAGAATTGAGACTGATATTTGTCTTGACTCCTACAGCTCTGTTTCTCACAGGAACCATGCAAAACAATGTGATTTGCACCTGTCTGATTTCCATTAGGACACAACCAAGGTCAAGGTGTTGAGGTTTATTATGGACAGTAGGTAATTCCTCTGCCTGGCCCATGGTCTCACTGAGAGACTTCTGCTAGTAAGTGGAGTCATATCATTTATTAAGCAATAAAACACATTAACATAGATTTCTAACGTGCAATATTATTTGTGTAAAGTATTAAAACGTTAAACTGTAAATCAACAGATCAATCTCAAATACATTTGAAACATTTTTTATCACAATATTGACTAACAACAAATATTTTGCATAGGTGTCTCAAATAACATATATCCAGTACACTTCTACGTAAGGAAAGTGCAGTAATACGTTAAAATAAGAATAGATTGCAAACATTATACCAAATACTTTTTTGACCTGAAAAGGCATCCAAGATATATAGGTCGATCTATCCGTATCTATCTAACTCTGTCTGTCTGTCTGTCTGTCTGTCTGTCTGTCTGTCTGTCTGTCTGTCTGTCTGTCTGTCTGTCTGTCTGTCTGTCTGTCTGTCTCCGTCCGTCCGTCCGTCCGTCCGTCCGTCCGTCCGTCCGTCCGTCCGTCCGTCCGTCCGTCCGTCCGTCCGTCCGTCCGTCCGTCCGTCCGTCCGTCCGTCCGTCCGTCCGTCCGTCCGTCCGTCCGTCCGTCCGTCCGTCCGTCCGTCCGTCCGTCAGTCCGTCCGTCCGTCAGTCAGTCAGTCACCTGGTGGATTAATATCATCCATTATTAAGAAGTTAACCTAGGCTTGTTGTTGAATTTGCAGTATGTGTTGTTCTTCTACTTCAGGATTCTCCTGTTTCGTGGGTTGAGTCTTCCAGCGCAGTTGAAAGTTAGTTACTCCCTGGTTGACTAGAGATTCACGTAACTGAAGAGGAATAGAAGACATGAGAAGGTTTTTCCTTTGTTTTTTCATTTCTCTCTCTCTACCTCACACATTGACTGCAAAAAGGGACATAGTGTGTGTGTATATATGTTAAAGTTCATGTGGGAAAAGCGGAACGAGGAGTGCTCGTTTTTCCGGCACAGGAGAACTGGGCTGGGCGGCGTTTACTGTAATGTGTGTGTGTGTTTGTGTGTATATATATACACACACAAACACACATATATATATATATACATATATATATATATTAATATATATATATATATATATATATATATATATATATATATATATATATATATATATATTGTTTGAATTATTAAACAGCCTTAAGAATTGATTACCTGTTGTAGGAGTTGGTCACTAATGGCTGGATTTGTCAGGTCAGCATCAGTCTGAATCTTCATCCTCATCACCTTTACTTCCTTAATAGCTGCTCCCAACACACGCACACAAGCACGCACACAAGAACACATACACACACACACACACACGCACACACACACACACACACACACGCGCACACGCACGCACACACACACACACACACACACACACACACACACACACACACACACACACACACACACACACACACACACACACCACATTAAAATTTAGAAAATATAATTTACATATTAATATTATTATTATTACCATTATCTTGACCTTTTGCGCTAAAAACCTGAAACTTTGCTGTATTGTGGAGAAGACACTCACCTCTGTGGCAGAAGAATGCATACTTTTCAAAACATTCAACATCATCCCAAGTAAACTCTGGGTAATACAAGAATGCACAATGTTGAAGTAGACGATAGTTATCGGGCGTTTTATCTTTCCAGTGTGTGAAGGAGAGGTTGCTCTGGTCAGACCATGTCCATGCTACTCTGTAAAGGCCGATCCATGGATTATAAGAGAGAGTTTGCAATAAAGACACAACTTGGTTGTTCTCTTCAGTATTTTTGATAACAGCCAGGTCTGTGTAAAGACGTCTGCAGTGTTGCTGGGCAGCCTTCCATGATAATGCCTTCTTGACTAAAATATATTTCTGCTGGACTCCATTTCTATCTAGGGAAGAGAACAGTGAAACAGTGTCACTATGGACAAAATGCCTGCAGACCATTTATGAACTTTTTAAAGTAAAAATAATCTGTGTATGTGTGCATGCATGAGAGCATAACTTCCTGCCTGTGTGTCTTAAGTATGAATAGATTGTTTTGATTGTAGGCAATATGTTCTTACCATCATAACAGACAAAATATCTTACCTATTCACAAGGTTGATCACTCCAAATACCATAACTACTGATTTTCACACAGAGCTCTGTGGCTAAATAGTGTCACCATGAAACACATGCCAGAAACAATTATATCATTTTTAATGTAAAAATCAATCTGTGTATATGTGCATGCATGTGTGCACAAGTGAATGCACATACAGTATGTGCATGACTGTGTTAAGTGTGTTTGTTCATTGTACAGTGTAGGCAATGACTTCTTACCATCATAACAGACAAAATATAGTTTCTCTTCACAGGATGCATCATCCCAAAAACCATCTGGCCTGATTACCACACAGAGTGATGTGGATACAGCATAATTTGGCTCGCCAGAACCCCAGTGATGATACTCTGTCCTGATCGGTGCATCAACGGCTGACCATCTCCAAGAGTTGACATCATGGCCTATGGTTCCCTTCCAGGATTTGGGGTCATCATACAGTCCAAACCACAACCATTTATCTCTGCCATGATAGACTTCTTTCAGACTCTCCACATCTTCCATGTTCTCTATGGTGGCCAGGTCAGTGTACTTCTCTCTGCAGTAGCTCTGAGCATCGTTCCAGGTCATTTTCAAGTTAACAAAGTGATACTCACGAAGCACACAACAGCAGGGTATGTAGAATCCTGAAGGTCAAGAATAGGGGGATTAGAGCTGGATACATTAATATTTGTTTTAATATTTGTTTAGTAATTATTTTATTTATTTGCTTTGGTCTGGGTAGTGGAAAACTATATGTTGTTATACTTGATGTCTTGATGTTGTTTTTTATTCTAAACCGTTATTTGTATTGAATGAAATATTGGAATATTGCATGTTGTGTACTTGATGGTATATTTTTCAATCAAACATGAATAAAATAAATAGCACATAATGATTCTATTAGAATAAGTCAACTTTACAGTGCATGTAATTAATAGATAATAAAATAAGACCAGAATGTGCCTGACTGGTATTGCATCAAACACTGACATTAGAACTGGTTCCAAGTTGGAGATATTGGAACCAATGTCAGGATATAATTTGTCGGTAACAAAAGTAGAATTTGAAAATACATGCCTTTGGCATTCACAAACTCGTTAAATTTGTATCCAGTCACTTTTGCAACCAAGGACAATCATCATCAATCAACCTCAAGATAATTGTCATAGACAATCATCATGAGGACCCCCTCGAAAACGAGATGCTGCATCTCAAGGGACTTATCCTCTAGTGACATTTCTAAATAAATAGTTTGAATAAATTATGATTCTTGTCTTTGGCAAAAGGGACTGGATTATCAACTATATTAAAAGTTAATAACCACTTAAGCACTACAGACTTGTATATCAGATGTGGACAAGCTTTTCAAACACATGATCATTCTGCTGTTTTTCAAGGCTGACTGATCACCCAGACAGTGAAAGCCACCACTTCTTTAATGTGTTATTAAAGGCTGCCATTTAGAATAATTGAAGCATAGTATAATAATAAAGTCAATCATTTCATAATAAAAATGTACAAATAATGAGGCAATTATTTAATATAATAATAAAGTTTAGGGAAATTCGGATTTTCGGGGGGAAAGTTAATGATAGTTGTTTTGGAACAACTGAATTGATCACCTCAATAACTCAATCACCCCTGCACTTTGTTGTATGATAAATAGTGAAAACAGCTGATCTACAAGCCACAACCTGTCGAATAGCAACACGTTGTGAGCTTGTTTTTCTTAATTTTTTTCATGTGCCTAAAACAAGGACACCAGGGTCATGTGACTAAATAAATAACATGAGGACCTCAGGACTTTTTTAAAAGAGTTGATCATTACAGCAGTCATCTTGTATCACTGCCTGACCCGTCTTCTTCCCGACTCTGCTTATTGTTCAAGTGGGGCTTGAAAAAGCAGTTCAGTGCCCTGTTTTCCAACTGAAATCCAATTGTCATCTCAATCTCTATCATTGATGTCATTATTGCTTATAGGCAACAAAGAATTGTAGTTTAGCAAAGAGCTGTCTTTGTCTGTTATGTTTTAATACAAATGGCCAAAGGCACTTGAACTTAAAATGCTAATTAGAGTGCAACGCCAACAACACACTCCATGGTCTTACCAGAGAGGAGGATGATCAGAAGTAATTTATAATCCATAGCTTCTCTGTGAGGAAATAAATAGTTAGATAAACAGTTATGACTTTAATGCCGTATAACTTAAACGTCACTATATTAATTATGGCATAAAAGGAGAAGAACTAATTAAATATTATTTACATACAGTATACATGCAAAAAAAGCCTTGTCATTAACAGAATAGCTTTGTGGTGGTGTACAAAATATATTGATTGTTGGAGCCTCCATTTGTTTTTAGAAAATGAATTAAAAACATGTGAAGGATACATTATACCAAATATATTTGTGTTAAACTTTTAGATTTAACTTTGCACTGTGTATTTTATACCCAGAGTTAATAAACTACAGACTACAAACATATTGAAAGGTTTTAGCTGCCTTACAGAACATTCCCTATAGCATCATTATGCTCCAATCTTTTTTTATATAATCGGCCACTCTACCAGTCTTCTAACCAACTGCCTGTGAATAGATAATAGAAAAAGTACACTTACCATTTGAAAACTGTGGGTGGTTTCATAAAACAAATGAACGATGGAATAAATCTTTCAGAGCTGGATACCTTAACCTGAACTTTGATGAGACACGTCTATCTTATAGTGATGTTGAAAGCTTGCAAGCTAATTATTTTCATATGCAAATACAGGGATTTTTAGGATTAGGATTATGGAAAATGTCACCTTTTGGTGACTACTTGCTGCAGCTTGGCTGTCATGTTGTTGTCTTGTTTCCAAACATTTTCTAACAACATCCAAACATGTCCAAGCATTTTCAAGATGTTTCACAATTTCTAGAAAATAGCCTGTCCAGCTCGCAACGCAACACATCGAGCTAGATCAGATATTAGGGGACTGGGACCCTAAGTAATGCTCAGGAATCACAAAGTGTAGAGGCTGAACAGGAGAAGGTTAAATGCTCTTACACAATACAACACACCTGAAGATATGTGTTGCCTATTGCTGATAGTGTGCAAGGAAAGAAAGAAAAATATTCATAGAGAGTAGAACTCCACTGTAATTTAATGTGACATATCCAGTAGGGTTCAATATTTAATTCAACTATAGAAAGCTTGTTTTGTAGCAACATGCAAGTCGGAAAAGTATATGATGTTATTATAACTATATTCTGCACTTTCATTATTTTTATTAGAGGTGTAAAGATACTGTCATTGTATTGATGTATTGATTTTGAGATCCAAAGATGTATGTATTGATTTAAGATCGTTTTTCAATGCAAAGAATTGATGGTATCGATACTAAGAACTTAATGCGTTATTTTTAGCATGCTGAGACAAAGGGGTTTAGTTACTCAACGCAGGGTTCCATATACTGTAGCTACTGTACACTTGGTCTATCAATAAATGAGTGCAATCTCTGTGTTCATATCAAGGTGTGAGTTGTGTGTTCAAATAAAATGACATTGGCCGCGTTTCCCAAAGAGATTCGTAGAGATGCTGCGTTGAGATCCTGCGCAGGTTGTACGACGGGTCTAACGTGCGTCCACACAATCTGCGCAGTACCATAGCAGGCACGTAGATTTCAGGTCATGTGTAGCCTACGCAGCTTGCGTAAGAGCCTGGGACCCGGCGAAACCTATGCTCTACCCTCATTAGTAGCAGCTGGTTGTGCCCAACGTGCAATCGGTTCCCACGTCCACGGCGTTACGTGTCTGCTAAAACTACATTTGGGAGACAGAATGGCGTATCCTACTCTCCTCCTACTTCTGCGAGAGGCGTAGCCCTGCAGTGCTGTCCTACGAAGCAGTTTGTTACTAGCGCCCTGGGGCGCTAGTAACACCCATCGTAGCGAAATAGATCTATGAAAAGACCGACTACAAACACACACACACACATATAATTTACACACACACACACACACACACACACACACACACACACACACACACACACACATATATATATATATATAAATATATATATATATATATATATATATATATATATATATATATATATATATATATATATATATATATATATATATATACACACACACACACAACGCGGGCAGCTGCGCTGCTTCTAGCCCTGATTCAGAGCGTTAGTGGTTACAGCCACACATGTCCGTAAAGCGTCCGTCAAGTTTCTGTACGGACGCCGGAAGTCCCATCCACTCCCATGTTAAGTTTAAAACCGGAAGTACCGTTCCGTTTTTTTTTTTAACATGGGAGTGGATGGGACCTCCGGCGTCCGTACGGCAACTTGACGGACGCTTTACGGACATGTGTGGCTGTAGTTCACTAACGCTCTGAACCAGGGCTTCGTCCTCTATATGCATGAACCCGAAGTTTACAAATTGTACTCTCACGGATGATCCGATCGTCTGATAAAAATATTAAGCATATGCCAAGTTAACTAAAGGTATATAAATGATGCTGAGCTAAACATGTTTACTTAATTTCGAAGTTTTATAGTTAAACGTTATGATGAAAGTCCCCAGTTCCTCTCACAAAGTGACAGCTGTTGCGCTCGCCATGAATGGTTAAAACATCTTTTGAAACTAGCAGATCTACAAGCTCAAAACGCTTCACAAGCTTGTACATCTGCTATTTTCAAAAGATTTTAATACATTTTGGGAAATGGGACATTCTGCATTCCTTTTGGTATTTTAAGTATATTTAATTTACTTGCATAATGGGGACACTTTAGTGTTTTATTTACCTTGCAGATGTCAACTCACCACTGTAATTTCATTCATAAATATATTATTCAAAAGTTGTATTTGGAGTGGACTGCTTCAGGACATCTGACAGTTGCCTCTGGTATTTTTATGATCCATTTCACTTTCGCAAAGGGTGTTTAAACTGCAGTGTAGCTAGGACAGCCCTACGTAGTTTACGTAGGCTTTACGTAGACTTCGTCCAGGAGGTCTTTACGTCTATGCTGTCTCACGAATGTAGTTTTAGCACACACGTAATGCCGTGCGCTTGAGCACCTACGACGATGGTGCCTCCTGAAGCCAGGTTAGATGGCACGTAGAGCACACACAGCTGCTACTAATGAAGATAGTGCGTGGCGGGGTTGCTACTGCGCAGGTGCGTGGAGGCTCTTACGCAGCTTCTAGGCTGCACATGAGCTCAAATTCGTTTGGGAAACCTGGCCATTATATTTGCCAGAAAATTGCTGTGTTTACTTATTTAGGTATACATAATAATGAAGTTGCGCCTTCAAATTCTTCACTAGCCACACTTATGTATCACACAGATTGAATCATTGGGCTAAAAAGTTGCTGTATCGATTTTAAATGATTGAATCGTATCGTACCGCCATAAATGCAACTTTATTTTATTTATTTTAAATTCGTCACTCTTTTTTATCCTTAAATGCCCTTTTTCCATGTGGGAAGAGAAATCATGACTATATCTGTTGTTGTTGTTTTTTTCTTTTTTTTTTCTTATGTTTTTGTAATGTTTTTTCTGTTCTTGGTTGTCATATTGTTATTATGTATTTGTATGATTTCTATGTGATGTCTGTGATGTGATGTGATTTGCTCTGTTTTTGTTTGATTATTTATAGACATTTAATACAAGAGCCATATTGTTGTTGTTATGTTATATAATTGAAAATGCCAATGAATATATATATTTTTTTTTAAATGCCCTTTTTCCTTATGTAAGGTACACTTTGAATTGTCAATGTGCATGAAATGTGATATACAAATACATTTGCCTTGCCTTGTCTAGGTCATGTCCAGCCATGTCCTCCCCCTTCATCAGTGACGGAAGAAGTACTCATATTTTTTACTTAAGTAAAACTTTTACTCAGATCAAAAAACGAGTACATGACCATTGCGTGTGCCATTCGGACATTTGATAAACTATATTTTCATGGCCATGTTCAAATCCAGTCCTACTGTATATTGTGCTAATCAGATCAATATTGACAGAGTTATGACTATTTGAAGTCTTAAACACTGTAAGACTGCTGTACACACACACACACACACACACACACACACACACACACACACACACACACACACACACACACACACACACACACACACACACACACACACACACACACACACACACACACACACTCATGCACACAGTCAGGTAGCCAAATACACTCGTATTTAGAAGCTTGTGACGGCATTGGTGTGAGAATGCACTGATTAATGATTGATCAAATATGCAATTCACTACAATATTGTCTGCCGTAACACTTTATGCTTTGTACTTCTATATATAGGCCTATCTATAATATTTATTTTTGTTTGTTTGGGTACTGTGATCATCTATTTGTGTTTTTAGTATGTTCACAAACTGTAAAACACCCCCTTGTCATCGACATAATCCTTCAGATAACAGAAAAGCAAAAGTGTGACTGAAGGTTTTTCCTCCTATCAGGGAAGTTCTGATTTTAAAGGTGTCTTCTCACTGGCGCTGTATTCAAGACCACCTAAAGTGAGGAGGGTGAGACCTAGTCAAGGCAACAATTTGAATCCTAATAGAGACCATAAATTCTAACAATATCATAAAAGACCATAGAAATATGGTCTTGAAAACAGATTTCAGACTGCTATTTGTCTTGACTCCTACAGCTCTATTTCTCACAGGAACCATGCAAAACATTTGATTTGCACCTGTCTGATTTCTATTAGGACACAACCATGGTCCAGGTGTGGTGGTGTTGAGGTTTATTATGTAGGTAATTACTCTGCCTGGCCCATGGTCTCACTGAAAGACTTCTGTTAGTAAGTGGAGTCACATCAGACTCAGTATGAACGATGAATGAATACAAAAATAGCTCTAAATATAGATAAATGCATTTATTATAAGTATCTACCTAGTAATGAAGTGTAGTGTAGTTTGGTGTAGTTTTTGTGGCAATACTCTTATATTGATACAGTATTATCAACGGAAATTGAAGAAAGTTACATTTTCTTTTAGATTATTGTTTTTGTCCTTTTTTGTCTTTTTGTTTGTTTTTTGTTTTTGTTTGTTTGTTTGCTCTTTTCTTACTTGGATTAGTAAACGTATATATGACATTGTTTTTCAGTTTTGTTAAATCAAAATATGAAACTGTGTTCATGATCTGTCTTGATATTTGATTTTGCATTTAAATGAGGTAGGCAACATAAGCAACATAAGCCTACACCTTTTTCGGACCATTTTAATGTGCATTACTGATATGTACTGTACTATACTTGATTATCTAAAAGGACCGAATATAAACAAACTAAACCTTAAGCTACCATCTGTATTAGATCTAGTTTACTTTCTCACTTCTTTACTTTCTCTCAATTCACTTACAATAAACCCTTTGCATATAGGTGTCATAAACAAGTATTTAAAAAGATTTTCGTTAGATATTTGTTTTGAAGGCAAGAATTGACTCCTACAGCTCTGTTTCTCACAGGATCCATGCAAAACAATGTGATTTGCACCTGTCTGATTTCCATTAGGACACAACCAGGGTCAAAGTGTGGTGGTGTTGAGGTTTATTATGTTGGTAATTCCTCTGCCTGGCCCATGGTCTCACTGAGAAACTTCTGCTAGTAAGTGGAGTCATATCATGTATTATATCTACTTTACTTTCTCACGCTATTCTCTGAGAAGAAACCCTTTGCATAGGTGGCATAAACAAGTGTCTCAAATTGCTTCCTGCAAATTTATTGTTATTGTAAAAGATTTTTGAAGATTCAATTTTTTACCCCTTAAAACACATTTTCAAAAGAATTTCAGAAATAAAATAATTAAAACCCTTTTAAGAAATAGTGAAAATAGCAGATGTTGGCTATTTTCACAATTAAATAGGGCTCGGTGCGGTCACACGGAACTTTAATTCCGCCTATGTGGGCAGATTCCGCCAATGCTTTTCAAAGGGAACGGAGCGTTTTCTTTTGCGGACATCCTCGAAATGCAACAAACCGCTCCGTTCCCATTGAAAAGCATTGGCAGAATACGCCTGAATAGGCAGAATCAAAGTTCGGTGTGACCGCACCCTAGTGCTTCATTCATTTATTTTTAAATTTGGGTCATGGGAATTTTCCTTTTGGGTCTTGAGCTGAAATGTTTGTGAACCCCTAACTGATAGACTTGTGCTAGGGAGTGGAATTACTAGATAGAATACCTTATTAGTCAGAAATGCAAACAGCACGTGGTACAGTCAGACATTTAAGCTAAAAGGATAACACAAAAAAGTACTAGGGACTTGATCTAGTTTACTTTCATTCATAATATATGCAGTAAACACAACTTAACTCACAACACCAATACATGAATAATAATAATAACTTTATTTGTATAGCACTTTTTAAAACAGGAGTTAAAATATCGAAAATAAAATAAAACATATAAATGTAAAAGCCTAAGGATAAGGATTGCAGAGATAAGGGAACATTTAACACAAGTCCTAACAAGTGAAAAAACACATTCTAGCAGACCAAGAGGAGTCTAAAATAAATGCAATAGTCAATACGAAATACATTTCATTTCAGACATGTGCCCATATCAACAAACAGACACATACACGCATACACAAACATAGTTATGCCAAAATTAGGTGATCTAGGGGAAGGCTTTCTTTAACAGATGTGTCTGACTCTGAACAAAAGTGAAGGATGATGACACAGAATTTGCTTTTTTGATTGCCAAGGGTAGGGCGTTCCATAGCCTAGGTGCTTGGACGGCAAAAGCCCGGTCACCGTGTTTTGGCCCCCCCTAGCAATAATGTCTGGATTTGTCAAGTCAGCATCAATTGCCTACCTAACATTGACTTGTAACTACAGGAAGATCAAAGCTATTTCTAAGATTAGTAGTTGTAGTATTTGTGGAAAAAATATTTAAACTTTGAACTGCAAATCAATCTCAAATACAATAAAACATTTTATTATTTTTTTTCTCAAACTATTCGCTAAGAAGAAACTCACTGCATAGAAGGCATAAAATAATGGTTACGTATGTAACCACGGTTATGAGAGCGATTGGATCACTCCAATATGATATATCCCTCCCTAGACTAACAGATTACTCCGTATACGGGGGTGTACCGCGGCTGGGGGCGGCGCTACGCACCTGCCCAAATACCTACGTGGCACGACCTTCTTCCTTGTGTCCTTTCGAGGCGCGCAAGGACACCGCAAGACGGTTGGAGTGATCCAATTGCTCACATAACCGTGGTTACATACGTAACCATCGTTATGTAGCGATATATTGGATCACTCCAATATGATATCAGAGTATCAGATTAATCAGTGAACTAGGAAAAAGAACAAAGCTCAGACTCACCTTCAAGAAGGGGTTGAGCTCAAGTTCTCAACAGAGAGCTGTTGCCCGTTTACACAGAAGCAGAGGCAACCCCCAAAACGGCCTGTTCCACCTGGTCGGAAGGGACCACATCAGCGATAAAACCTAGCAAAGGTGCTAGGTGTCGTTCAGTTGGCCGAGGCAAAGACATCAGACAGGGGAACCCCCCGGAACTGTGCCCAAGATGTAGCCACACCCCTGGTGGAGCGTGCCACCAGAGAGGCCGGCAAAGGCCGACCGGCCAACCGATACGTGCCAGTGATGGATCCAACAAGCCGATGCGAGAGTCTCTGTTTAGAAAGCCTCTACAGAGCTTTCTCACCATAACAAAGCTGATCAGTCTGTCCGATTTCCCGAGTCCGCGTGACTAAGCATCCAAGGCCCTCTCTGGGCACAAGTCACTGCGGGCACCACCTACATCACCCGAGGAAGGGATGTAGGCCGATAAGTATAACGGCCTGTTCACATGATCGGAGACAAGCACCTTCGGCAGAAAAGAGGGGTCAGGTTGGAGGGTGACACACATCCTGTCAGGACCCATCCAAAAACACTCTGCACTCACAGAGAGTGCATGGAGCTCACTGACCCTCTTAGTGCTAGTGCTAGAAGTGCTAACCCCAGGAACGCCACCTCCCACTAAAAGGTGCCTAAGGGAAATAGGGCGGCCGAGCAGGGCGGCCGAGCAAGTGCCGACAGCACCAAGCCGAGGTCCCAAGTGGGAACCAGAGGAGCCCACACCGGACAAAGGTGCCTAACGGCCATCATGTAGCGGGACAGCAATGGGGTGCCTACCCATCGGTAGGGCGGCCAGGGCGGCCACGTCCAACAGAGGGCCCCTGCGCTGTTGATGGCGCTGCCATGAGTGTTCATGGTCTGGCCTCCTTGGAAGGACGGAAAAACGTCCCTGCACCTTAGTCCAGCACTCGTGTAACACCACAGCGAACCATGGGGACAGGTGGGGACAAGCAGGTGACCAGCGGCCGGCACTCCCCACTGGAGGCCAAGGGCCGTCGCCACCCTCTCCAAGAGGGGGCGCATGGCGTATGGCACGCTAGCAGCTGGCATCGGGCTAGCGCAGGAGTGGAGATGGTGCCGCCCGGAACATCAAGGCACGGTCACCAAACAGCATGCAGCTCCTCTGGGGCATGAATGGAGAAAACGGCATTCTCCTCTTCTTCATCACCCACCGCGCTCACTGCCTCACGCAGGGCAGCCGCCTCACGCCCGAAGCGTAAAGGTCCTTACACACCGGGGCGAATTCTTCATGCGAATAAATACGTTTTTTTTTAAAACCTTATACAGTCAATGCAAGCGTCCACATCAGTTTCGCGAAGCGAAAAAGCGTCTTTTAATTATTCGGAACGAGTCTGAATTTTGCGTATATTCGCATATTCGCCGGTGTGTAAGGACCTTAAGGCCTCTGCCGCACGGCGTCTGGGAGTGGGGGCACCCAGAGCAGCTGACGGTCCACCGAACCCGAAGGGGGAAGGCCACCATCCCGAGGCCTCTGTTAGACCAAGGCCTTTATTTTTCTGCATTTTCTGTATTTATCTGTGATACCATGCACACCAAGTGAATTATTATCATCTAAGGCTTGCAAAGCATGGAAAAAAACAACGTAAAACCCCTTTTCCCTTTGTATATATTAACTAAAGAACAAACTCACGTATTTAGCACCTATAGCGTATACAGGGGTTCAAACAATGTAACCCAACACGCACAGCTGTTTAACAGCCCCCAGCCGTAAACAGGGTGTTCAGAACGAAGGTTACAAATGCAACCATGGTTAAACACTGCAAATCAACACGTGTGCCCGATTATGAGCTCTTAGCTGCATACGGGGCAAAAGACAGAACCATGCGTAGGTTACCTACACTTGCTGTTTTCATATTTTATCAAGAAAAGACCCACTGTATATAGCCGAGCCAATATGGGGGTCTAACCACTGTGACTCAACACGCAGGTCCGAACACAAGCTCTCAGCTGTATTCGAGGCAAAGACAGAACCATGTGTAGGCTTCCTACACCTGCTGCATATACTGTCACTCGCCTATGTATTAGCCTGTGGTCTCATACAGGGAGGGAGGATAAAACAGTGTATATTCCTCTTATACTTACCAAGCCCCCTCTACAAAGCTTCGCTTAGATGGGGGCAAAACACTGTAATGCAACACTCACGCTCGTTTGTTATATCTCAGCCTTATAGACCAATTATTTGTTTACCAACATTGAGACTGGATGCACAGGTGATTGTTTCACGCAATCAATTCAAAACCTGTTGTTTTGGGGTGCGCTGGTTTCATCACACCCCAACCCCCTCTTGTGTGTTGGCTGGTGAGGCGCGTCCTAGCGACTCACCAGAATAGAATGGGTTTCATTGCGCACAAACTTTGCACGCATACTGGTTCTTATCAGTGTGACGTCGTCTGTTAAGGGGTCTATACGACAGAACTAATATGTGCGTATATACATCACTGTGTAACATAGGCTCCCACTCCCCTGTTTATTAGCCCATGGCCTCATACAGGGGGGGATTCGTAAAACAGGACTGTATAGTGTGTGCTTGCGACTTGAACGTGTTCTAGATCGAGATGCTCAGACCTGTTCACTGCGGAACACACAGGGAAACCCAAAAAGCACGCCCGTGCATGTGGTCAGTTTCACTCGTTGGGGTAGAGGGATCCTCAAACCCCGCTCACCCGGAGCACACGTGTCTGTGATTAACAATACGGCACAGCCGCGTGAGGAGAAAAACACACACGCACGTGTGTGTGTCTCAACTCTGGGAAAAACCACAAAGCCGCCTAGGCTAACAATACACAGCTTCCCACAACTTGTTACAGGGTAGGTCCCGGAGAGGCAAAAGGGGAGGGTTTCGGCAAACAGAGACACTAAGGACAAGAAACCCTCTGCGCCGCAATACAGGCTGACCGAACCGTGTATCGGCCACTTGTTTGTATACGGGAAAACCTGCAAACAATGGCAAACTCCTAAACGAGACGGCACAAAGCCAGAATCGAGAACAGAAGCACTCAATGGAGGGGCTTAGCCCCGCCAAGCTATTGAATAGCTAATGAGTATACTTCTGCACAAAAATAACTCACTCACTGAGTTCCAGAGTCCACCTCCTCTTCCTCACGCCGAAGAAAGTAAGAGGAAGAAGGGTGTGCCGCTTAAGTATTTGGGCAGCCTGTGCGTAGCGCTGACCCCAGCCGCGTTACCCCCCTGTGTACAGAGTAATCTGTTACTCTACCTCGGATGCCGCCGTCGCCGTGGAGTGATACAGTATATCATAATGGAGTGATCCAATATAGTGCTAACAATGGCATATATTCAGTACATTTGAACATAAGGAAAGTGCAGTAACAAGTTAAAATAAGTATTTTAGATATTTTGCAGATTGTTACAAGCTAAGACTGTTTTTACCTAAAAAGTTAATTAAGATCTATCCACAGTATCTGCTTATCTATCTGTCTGTCAATCTGTCCGTCCGTCCGTCCGTCCGGCCGGCCTACTGTCAGTCACCTGGTAGATTAATATTATCCATTATAACATAATAAGGTAACCTATAGGCGTGTTGTGGTATTTGCAGTAAAGTGTTGTTCTTCAACTTCAGGACGCTCTTGTTTCGTGGGTTGAGTCTTCCAGCGCAGTTGAAAGTTAGTTACTCCCTGGTTGGCTAGAGATTCACGTAACTGGAGAGGAATAGAAGACATGAGAAGGTCTTTCCTTTATTTTCATATGTATATGTATATATATATATATATATATATATATATATATATATATATATATATATATATATACATATATATATATATTATTTTTTTCCTTGGAAGCATTAAACAGCCTTAAAGGACGACTTCACCCATTTTCTCTTCATCCCTTCATTATATCTACATATAATAGGTCCTCACTAATGCTCATGCTGATATGGTACCATTTCTTTCTACTCGGTCTGTGTCTCATAGGAGGACTGTGGACAGTCCAAAAACCCGTCTACCAGTGACATCATCGTTAGGCAGGATTTGTTTTTCCAACAAGATTTCAATTTTATTATTTAGATTTTTACTAACGAGAGAACAATGGCTTCTATTAATGCATTGCAACTTTCCAGGAATACAAAGCCTGCAGTTTCTATTAGCTTGGATTCCCCATCGATGATGTCACAGATAGGTTTCTGAACTGTCCACAGCCCTCCTCTGAGACACAGACTGAGTAGAAGAAAATGGTACATTTTTATCATGAGCATTAGTGAGGACCTATTATATGAAGATAGGTTGAAAATGGGTGAAGTCATCCTAAGAGTTTATTACCTGTTGTAAGAGTTGATCATTAATGTCTGGATTTGTCATGTCAGCGTTAGTCTGAATCTTTATCCTTATCACCTTCCCTTCCTGAATAACTGCTCCCAAAACACGCGCACACACACACACACACACACACACACACACACACACACACACACACACACACACACACACACACACACACACACACACACACACACACACACACACACACACACACACACACACACACACACACACACACACAGAGACAATGATGATCTTGATCTGTGATAAAAACTTGAAACCTGAGTCGTGTTGTGGAGAAGACTCACCTCTGTGGCAGAAGAACGCTAACTTTGTAGCACATTCTCCATCACCCCACATAAACTGTGGGGACATCACGGCTCCACAATGTTCCTTTCCCCACCCATTATTGGGCTCGTTATCAGCCCAGTGTGTGAAGGAGAGGTTGCTCTGGTCAGACCATGTCCATGCTACTCTGTAAAGGCCGATCCATACGTATTCATTTGTTTCCGATAAAGACACAACTTGGTTGTTCTCTTCAGCATTTTTGATAACAGCCAGGTCTGTGTAACGATCTCTGCAGTATTGCTGGGCAGCCTTCCATGATGATGCCTTCTTGACTAAAATATATTTCTGCTGGACTCCATTATCTAGGGAAGAGAACAGTGAAACAGTGTCACGGTATTCACTTGCTATGCATTCCATGTACATAATGCATTATAAACATAAGCTACTTATAAGGCATTATAATCTGCTCATAAGCCTGTATAATCACAGTTATAAGCACTCATTAATACTCTTAAGGCTTTATAACCGTAATCATAACACATTGCAAGCTTATTATAATGACTTATAAGTATCAAATATTATAATACTTCTTAATTGCTACCAAATGTTTTTCCCATTGACGCAATCTGCGTATATGTGCACGCATGTGTGCACAAGTGAATGCACACATGTACATAGATACCAGTCTGTGTGTGTTAAGTGTGTGTGTTGATTGTACAGTGTAGACAATAAGTTCTTACCATAATAACAGACAAAAGGTTTTTTGCCTTCACAGGTTTCATCAAACCAAAAACCATCAGGACTGATCGTCACACAGAGCTGTTTGGCTGAAGAATAATTTGGATCGCCAAAACCCCAGTTATGATACTCTGTCCTGATCGGTGCATCAACGGCTGACCATCTCCAAGAGTTGACATCATGGCCTATGGTTCCCTTCCAGGATTTGGGGTCATCATACAGTCCAAACCACATATCGTTGCCATCAGAGTTGACTGCTTTCAGACTCTTCACATCTTCCATGTTCTCTATGGTGGCCAGGTCAGTGTACTTCTCTCTGCAGTAGCTCTGAGCATCGTTCCAGGTCATTTCCAAGTTAACAAAGTGATACTCACGAAGCACACAACAGGAGGGTATGTAGAATCCTGAAGGTCAAGAATAGTGGATTTAGAGCTGGATACATTAATATTTAAAAATACTTTTTAGCTTTGCTTTGGTCTGGGAAGTGAAAACGACATGTTGTTGTGT
This sequence comes from Gymnoscopelus braueri, assembly GCF_963280865.1. NCBI lineage: Eukaryota > Metazoa > Chordata > Actinopteri > Myctophiformes > Myctophidae > Gymnoscopelus > Gymnoscopelus braueri. Next base: position 17,694,335 of record NC_137604.1, read on the forward strand.
TTTGACATTGCTATTTTTAATCCATTAATTGAAAGAAAATATTGGAATATCATTATAGCCCAATGTACTGCTGTAATTTTCAATCATACATGAATACAATCTATATAATGCATAATGATTCTATTTAGAATATCATATATTTCATAATGTATGTATATACAGTTGATAAGTCCAGCTGTATATCACTGATGTTTGTATATCACTGACACCAGTGTTAATTTTGTCAACTAAAACTGATGACTAAAACTACGACTACATACATTGACAATTTCGTCAACAATTAAAAACGACACTATAATGTCAGGGAGGGACTAGTGGAGAAGAGATCCAGTAGAACTAAGGCAAGTCATTTTATGCTTGGTTGTGTGCGGTTGTCACGCTCCAAAAATAGCTCAAAACGTGTCGCTTGTAGATCTGCTTTTTTCGGTATTATTATTACCCCAAAAATACATTTTAAGTCGACTAAATCAACTGTAGATTTAGTTACTAAAACTAGACTAAAACTAAAACAAAAACATTTCAAGTGACTAAAATATGACTAAAACTAAATGAAATTTTATTAAAATGACTATGACATCTTCCCAACTGTGCTAAAATTAAAGTGTTATAATGTAATACTTATCCTGACAACAACATCCACCTCCCCTGGTAACAACAACACCATCATATATCACTCATGCGTTTCCCAATCCTTAGTTTAGCTCTGATACCAAACACCTGGCCTGCACAAAATGATGCAAACCATGAAGATTATCATCTGGTCAACTATTGTTTCAAGCGGCTTGAAAAGTAATTCAGTGCCATGTTTACCTATAGTCAAATCCAACTGCCATCTCAATCTCTATTTGTCCATATTGTTTATAAGCAAGAAATAAAATAATACAATAATTGCAGTTTTGTCTTATACAGTCTTTGTCTTATACTGTATGTTACTGCATGTTTTAATACAAATGGTCAAAACTCTTGAAATGTAAAAAGCTAATAAAACAAACAAATAACAAGATACTCCATGGTCTTACCAGAGAGGAGGATGATCAGAAGTATTGTATGATCCATGACTTCTCTGTGAGGAAATAAACAACAACAGTTCACATCAGAATCAGTTTCAATGTCACATCACGTTTACATGTAAATCAGTGGATATAGATAATCAGCTGTTCACAATACACAGACAGGATTAATTTATAGTGTGACTCTAATGTTCATAAACAAAACATCATAACATTACTTCTGGCATAAAAAGAAAAGAAAAAAGAAAATATCCTTACGTACAGTGTGTGGCCAAAAAGCTTCAAAACAGATTTATTTTAATTAATTAAAACAGTTGAATGATAAATCTACGCGATAGATTTGATTAAACTTTCAGATTTAACTGAAATCTGAATTACAAGTGTATTTTAAACTTAAATGTAAAACATTTAAGAAATTACAACATTTGAGAAGTTTTCATAACATTTTTCCATCAAATTCTTCCTTTTAATATAAGAGGACACTGGCATACCATACCAGTCTTCTATAAATATTTTAAAAGCACTTTAAAAAGTAATTAGTAATTAAAAGTACACTCACCATGAAAACTTGATGTCTGGTGTTGCAACTGTTGATTGTATCAAAGAAATGTAACTATGGAGTAAATCTGCAGAGCTGGATACCTTTCCCGAACTTTGATAAGTCACCTTTATTATATAGAGAAGTTGCAAACGTTTATTTTCATATGCAAATGAGGTCATATGGTGATTGGGTTTATGGAAACGTTTCAGTCGCCAAGGTGAATACTTACTACTGCTTGACTGTCATGTTGTTGTATTGTTTCCAAACATTTTCCAACAACATCCAAACATTTCCAAGACAGCCAATCTACAAGCCTCGCAACGCATTGCATCTTGACACTTTGTGAGCTTGTAGATCGACTATTTGTGAGAAATTGTGAAACATTTGGAAAATGTTTGGAAATCTTTACCCAGAATCAAATGCCCAAAATAGGGAAGTGAATGCAAAAAATATAGCAATAAAAGGAAAAGGGAAATATGTATTGGAGTAAGATAGATATAGAGACATCAGACCTTTGGGGGACCGGGACCCCAAATAATGTTCTGGGAAGACAAAGTGTGGAAGCTGAACAGAAGAAGGTTAAAGGGATATTTCACTTTCAAAAAAACTTTGGGTCATTTTATCGTCTACTCTGGCTTTTGGGAGCCCCCGGACAGTTTTTAAGTTGCTTGATTCAGTATTTAGATATTTGATATTCATAACTTCAAACTCCATTTTAACCATGTTAGTTTCATCGGAAACACCCGTCCTTGGTTCTGGTGACTGATATTGTCCTTCTAATACGTGAGGAGACGTTTTTTCAATTACTTTTTTGATTTATTTTTAATATGTTTTGGGGGAAATGAAAAAACGTACAATAAATAAAATATTAAAAAATTATAATGAAATAAGTAATCGAAAAAACACGGCCCCCTCACGTATTGGGAGGGCAGGATGAGTCATCAGAACCAAGGTCGGGTATTTTTGATGAATCTAAGTTAAAAATGGAGTTTGAAGTTATAATGGGTTTGTATAGGTAGGCCTATAGGATGAAATGAATATCAAATATCTAAATACCGAATCAAGCAACTTAAAAACTGTCTGGGGTGTTCACAAAAGCTTGAGTAGACGATAAAATGACCCAAAAATGCTCTTACACTATACAACACACCCGATGAAGATATGTGTAGCCTATTGCTGCTAGTGTGCAGGAAAGGACAGAAACATATTAATAGAGTAGAACTTTCACTTTCAGTAGAAATTTTCACTTGCACAGGAAACCGGGTTCAAATCCAGGATAGAAGAGGAAAGTTACATAATGCAGGTAAACTATATTCTGCACTTTGACTTTTATTATTTTTATGTGACTTTATTCAATTTAATTTACTCTTGTTTTGTTGTTGCTTTTTCATCCTTTAATTTACTTTTGTTTTGTTTTGTTGTTGCTTTTCTTTATCCTTAAATGCCCTTTTTGCCTCATGTAGTACTTTGTATTGTCATTGTGCATGAAATGTGATATACAAATCCATTTGCCTTGCCTTGTCTGGGTCATGTCCAGCCATGTCCTCACCTTTCAGTCACGTTCCCGGTAGCCACACCGTCACGCATTAAATGAAATACTGCAACTATCAATCTCTTTTTAGTTTTTGAGGGGGGGGAATAAACTGCTTTTCCCCCCAATACTTTTTTTGTTTTGTTTTGTTTTCATCAAGGGTTTGATTATGGAACACACATCATCACATGACCTTCACCAGTGGTGTAAAGTAACTAAGTACATGTACTCAAGTATTGTACTTAAGTACAGTTTTGAGGTATTTTTTACTTTACTGGAGTATTTCCAATTTTCAGTACTTCTACTTCTATTCCACTACATCTCATTGTACTTTACTCCACTAAAATTATTTGAAAACTTTAGTTACTAGTTACTTTGCAATTATCAATTATTATATTATAAAACATACATTAACCACTTTAGCCTTATTTTATACATAGGCTATTTGAAAATAGCATCGCGACGCACTGTGAGCTTGTAGATCTGCTATTTTCAAACATTTTAGTACTTTTACTTTTGGTACTTTAAGTACATGTTGATACCAATACTTTTGTACTTTTACTCAAGTAAATTTTGAATTCCGGACTTTTACTTGTAACGGAGTATGTCTATATTGCAGTATTGATACTTTTACTTAAGTAAAATATCTGAGTACTTTTTCCACCACTGACCTTCACATGTTGCCTCTGAGGTCAGAGCAGGTTTCATAGATCAGTAGTTCGCAAACTTTTTCATGTCAAGGACCACCAAATTGACATCTGTACTAGACCTGTGCCCCTTCCATGCCAATGAATGACCTGATTTTAGCTTAGGCTACTTTAACAGGATAAGAGCTGGGTTTCCCAAATTCCCA
>NC_137604.1:17703269-17755769 GCF_963280865.1 Gymnoscopelus braueri
CAATTGTCATCTCAATCTCTATCATTGATGTCATTATTGCTTATAGGCAACAAAGAATTGTAGTTTAGCAAAGAGCTGTCTTTGTCTGTTATGTTTTAATACAAATGGCCAAAGGCACTTGAACTTAAAATGCTAATTAGAGTGCAACGCCAACAACACACTCCATGGTCTTACCAGAGAGGAGGATGATCAGAAGTAATTTATAATCCATAGCTTCTCTGTGAGGAAATAAATAGTTAGATAAACAGTTATGACTTTAATGCCGTATAACTTAAACGTCACTATATTAATTATGGCATAAAAGGAGAAGAACTAATTAAATATTATTTACATACAGTATACATGCAAAAAAAGCCTTGTCATTAACAGAATAGCTTTGTGGTGGTGTACAAAATATATTGATTGTTGGAGCCTCCATTTGTTTTTAGAAAATGAATTAAAAACATGTGAAGGATACATTATACCAAATATATTTGTGTTAAACTTTTAGATTTAACTTTGCACTGTGTATTTTATACCCAGAGTTAATAAACTACAGACTACAAACATATTGAAAGGTTTTAGCTGCCTTACAGAACATTCCCTATAGCATCATTATGCTCCAATCTTTTTTTATATAATCGGCCACTCTACCAGTCTTCTAACCAACTGCCTGTGAATAGATAATAGAAAAAGTACACTTACCATTTGAAAACTGTGGGTGGTTTCATAAAACAAATGAACGATGGAATAAATCTTTCAGAGCTGGATACCTTAACCTGAACTTTGATGAGACACGTCTATCTTATAGTGATGTTGAAAGCTTGCAAGCTAATTATTTTCATATGCAAATACAGGGATTTTTAGGATTAGGATTATGGAAAATATCACCTTTTGGTGACTACTTGCTGCAGCTTGGCTGTCATGTTGTTGTCTTGTTTCCAAACATTTTCTAACAACATCCAAACATGTCCAAGCATTTTCAAGATGTTTCACAATTTCTAGAAAATAGCCTGTCCAGCTCGCAACGCAACACATCGAGCTAGATCAGATATTAGGGGACTGGGACCCTAAGTAATGCTCAGGAATCACAAAGTGTAGAGGCTGAACAGGAGAAGGTTAAATGCTCTTACACAATACAACACACCTGAAGATATGTGTTGCCTATTGCTGATAGTGTGCAAGGAAAGAAAGAAAAATATTCATAGAGAGTAGAACTCCACTGTAATTTAATGTGACATATCCAGTAGGGTTCAATATTTAATTCAACTATAGAAAGCTTGTTTTGTAGCAACATGCAAGTCGGAAAAGTATATGATGTTATTATAACTATATTCTGCACTTTCATTATTTTTATTAGAGGTGTAAAGATACTGTAATTGTATTGATGTATTGATTTTGAGATCCAAAGATGTATGTATTGATTTAAGATCGTTTTTCAATGCAAAGAATTGATGGTATCGATACTAAGAACTTAATGCGTTATTTTTAGCATGCTGAGACAAAGGGGTTTAGTTACTCAACGCAGGGTTCCATATACTGTAGCTACTGTACACTTGGTCTATCAATAAATGAGTGCAATCTCTGTGTTCATATCAAGGTGTGAGTTGTGTGTTCAAATAAAATGACATTGGCCGCGTTTCCCAAAGAGATTCGTAGAGATGCTGCGTTGAGATCCTGCGCAGGTTGTACGACGGGTCTAACGTGCGTCCACACAATCTGCGCAGTACCATAGCAGGCACGTAGATTTCAGGTCATGTGTAGCCTACGCAGCTTGCGTAAGAGCCTGGGACCCGGCGAAACCTATGCTCTACCCTCATTAGTAGCAGCTGGTTGTGCCCAACGTGCAATCGGTTCCCACGTCCACGGCGTTACGTGTCTGCTAAAACTACATTTGGGAGACAGAATGGCGTATCCTACTCTCCTCCTACTTCTGCGAGAGGCGTAGCCCTGCAGTGCTGTCCTACGAAGCAGTTTGTTACTAGCGCCCTGGGGCGCTAGTAACACCCATCGTAGCGAAATAGATCTATGAAAAGACCGACTACAAACACACACACACACATATAATTTACACACACACACACACACACACACACACACACACACACACACACACACACACACAATATATACACACACACACACAACGCGGGCAGCTGCGCTGCTTCTAGCCCTGATTCAGAGCGTTAGTGGTTACAGCCACACATGTCCGTAAAGCGTCCGTCAAGTTTCTGTACGGACGCCGGAAGTCCCATCCACTCCCATGTTAAGTTTAAAACCGGAAGTACCGTTCCGTTTTTTTTTTTAACATGGGAGTGGATGGGACCTCCGGCGTCCGTACGGCAACTTGACGGACGCTTTACGGACATGTGTGGCTTTAGTTCACTAACGCTCTGAACCAGGGCTTCGTCCTCTATATGCATGAACCCGAAGTTTACAAATTGTACTCTCACGGATGATCCGATCGTCTGATAAAAATATTAAGCATATGCCAAGTTAACTAAAGGTATATAAATGATGCTGAGCTAAACATGTTTACTTAATTTCGAAGTTTTATAGTTAAACGTTATGATGAAAGTCCCCAGTTCCTCTCACAAAGTGACAGCTGTTGCGCTCGCCATGAATGGTTAAAACATCTTTTGAAACTAGCAGATCTACAAGCTCAAAACGCTTCACAAGCTTGTACATCTGCTATTTTCAAAAGATTTTAATACATATTAATTTTGGGAAATGGGACATTCTGCATTCCTTTTGGTATTTTAAGTATATTTAATTTACTTGCATAATGGGGACACTTTAGTGTTTTATTTACCTTGCAGATGTCAACTCACCACTGTAATTTCATTCATAAATATATTATTCAAAAGTTGTATTTGGAGTGGACTGCTTCAGGACATCTGACAGTTGCCTCTGGTATTTTTATGATCCATTTCACTTTCGCAAAGGGTGTTTAAACTGCAGTGTAGCTAGGACAGCCCTACGTAGTTTACGTAGGCTTTACGTAGACTTCGTCCAGGAGGTCTTTACGTCTATGCTGTCTCACGAATGTAGTTTTAGCACACACGTAATGCCGTGCGCTTGAGCACCTACGACGATGGTGCCTCCTGAAGCCAGGTTAGATGGCACGTAGAGCACACACAGCTGCTACTAATGAAGATAGTGCGTGGCGGGGTTGCTACTGCGCAGGTGCGTGGAGGCTCTTACGCAGCTTCTAGGCTGCACATGAGCTCAAATTCGTTTGGGAAACCTGGCCATTATATTTGCCAGAAAATTGCTGTGTTTACTTATTTAGGTATACATAATAATGAAGTTGCGCCTTCAAATTCTTCACTAGCCACACTTATGTATCACACAGATTGAATCATTGGGCTAAAAAGTTGCTGTATCGATTTTAAATGATTGAATCGTATCGTACCGCCATAAATGCAACTTTATTTTATTTATTTTAAATTCGTCACTCTTTTTTATCCTTAAATGCCCTTTTTCCATGTGGGAAGAGAAATCATGACTATATCTGTTGTTGTTGTTTTTTTCTTTTTTTTTTCTTATGTTTTTGTAATGTTTTTTCTGTTCTTGGTTGTCATATTGTTATTATGTATTTGTATGATTTCTATGTGATGTCTGTGATGTGATGTGATTTGCTCTGTTTTTGTTTGATTATTTATAGACATTTAATACAAGAGCCATATTGTTGTTGTTATGTTATATAATTGAAAATGCCAATAAATATATATATTTTTTTTTAAATGCCCTTTTTCCTTATGTAAGGTACACTTTGAATTGTCAATGTGCATGAAATGTGATATACAAATACATTTGCCTTGCCTTGTCTAGGTCATGTCCAGCCATGTCCTCCCCCTTCATCAGTGACGGAAGAAGTACTCATATTTTTTACTTAAGTAAAACTTTTACTCAGATCAAAAAACGAGTACATGACCATTGCGTGTGCCATTCGGACATTTGATAAACTATATTTTCATGGCCATGTTCAAATCCAGTCCTACTGTATATTGTGCTAATCAGATCAATATTGACAGAGTTATGACTATTTGAAGTCTTAAACACTGTAAGACTGCTGTACACACACACACACACACACACACACACACACACACACACACACACACACACACACACACACACACACACACACATACACACACACACACACACACACACACACACTCATGCACACAGTCAGGTAGCCAAATACACTCGTATTTAGAAGCTTGTGACGGCATTGGTGTGAGAATGCACTGATTAATGATTGATCAAATATGCAATTCACTACAATATTGTCTGCCGTAACACTTTATGCTTTGTACTTCTATATATAGGCCTATCTATAATATTTATTTTTGTTTGTGTTTGGGTACTGTGATCATCTATTTGTGTTTTTAGTATGTTCACAAACTGTAAAACACCCCCTTGTCATCGACATAATCCTTCAGATAACAGAAAAGCAAAAGTGTGACTGAAGGTTTTTCCTCCTATCAGGGAAGTTCTGATTTTAAAGGTGTCTTCTCACTGGCGCTGTATTCAAGACCACCTAAAGTGAGGAGGGTGAGACCTAGTCAAGGCAACAATTTGAATCCTAATAGAGACCATAAATTCTAACAATATCATAAAAGACCATAGAAATATGGTCTTGAAAACAGATTTCAGACTGCTATTTGTCTTGACTCCTACAGCTCTATTTCTCACAGGAACCATGCAAAACATTTGATTTGCACCTGTCTGATTTCTATTAGGACACAACCATGGTCCAGGTGTGGTGGTGTTGAGGTTTATTATGTAGGTAATTACTCTGCCTGGCCCATGGTCTCACTGAAAGACTTCTGTTAGTAAGTGGAGTCACATCAGACTCAGTATGAACGATGAATGAATACAAAAATAGCTCTAAATATAGATAAATGCATTTATTATAAGTATCTACCTAGTAATGAAGTGTAGTGTAGTTTGGTGTAGTTTTTGTGGCAATACTCTTATATTGATACAGTATTATCAACGGAAATTGAAGAAAGTTACATTTTCTTTTAGATTATTGTTTTTGTCCTTTTTTGTCTTTTTGTTTGTTTTTTGTTTTTGTTTGTTTGTTTGCTCTTTTCTTACTTGGATTAGTAAACGTATATATGACATTGTTTTTCAGTTTTGTTAAATTAAAATATGAAACTGTGTTCATGATCTGTCTTGATATTTGATTTTGCATTTAAATGAGGTAGGCAACATAAGCAACATAAGCCTACACCTTTTTCGGACCATTTTAATGTGCATTACTGATATGTACTGTACTATACTTGATTATCTAAAAGGACCGAATATAAACAAACTAAACCTTAAGCTACCATCTGTATTAGATCTAGTTTACTTTCTCACTTCTTTACTTTCTCTCAATTCACTTACAATAAACCCTTTGCATATAGGTGTCATAAACAAGTATTTAAAAAGATTTTCGATATTTGTTTTGAAGGCAAGAATTGACTCCTACAGCTCTGTTTCTCACAGGATCCATGCAAAACAATGTGATTTGCACCTGTCTGATTTCCATTAGGACACAACCAGGGTCAAAGTGTGGTGGTGTTGAGGTTTATTATGTTGGTAATTCCTCTGCCTGGCCCATGGTCTCACTGAGAAACTTCTGCTAGTAAGTGGAGTCATATCATGTATTATATCTACTTTACTTTCTCACGCTATTCTCTGAGAAGAAACCCTTTGCATAGGTGGCATAAACAAGTGTCTCAAATTGCTTCCTGCAAATTTATTGTTATTGTAAAAGATTTTTGAAGATTCAATTTTTTACCCCTTAAAACACATTTTCAAAAGAATTTCAGAAATAAAATAATTAAAACCCTTTTAAGAAATAGTGAAAATAGCAGATGTTGGCTATTTTCACAATTAAATAGGGCTCGGTGCGGTCACACAGAACTTTAATTCCGCCTATGTGGGCAGATTCCGCCAATGCTTTTCAAAGGGAACGGAGCGTTTTCTTTTGCGGACATCCTCGAAATGCAACAAACCGCTCCGTTCCCATTGAAAAGCATTGGCAGAATACGCCTGAATAGGCAGAATCAAAGTTCGGTGTGACCGCACCCTAGTGCTTCATTCGTTTATTTTTAAATTTGGGTCATGGGAATTTTCCTTTTGGGTCTTGAGCTGAAATGTTTGTGAACCCCTAACTGATAGACTTGTGCTAGGGAGTGGAATTACTAGATAGAATACCTTATTAGTCAGAAATGCAAACAGCACGTGGTACAGTCAGACAAGCTAAAAGGATAACACAAAAAAGTACTAGGGACTTGATCTAGTTTACTTTCATTCATAATATATGCAGTAAACACAACTTAACTCACAACACCAATACATGAATAATAATAATAACTTTATTTGTATAGCACTTTTTAAAACAGGAGTTAAAATATCGAAAATAAAATAAAACATATAAATGTAAAAGCCTAAGGATAAGGATTGCAGAGATAAGGGAACATTTAACACAAGTCCTAACAAGTGAAAAAACACATTCTAGCAGACCAAGAGGAGTCTAAAATAAATGCAATAGTCAATACGAAATACATTTCATTTCAGACATGTGCCCATATCAACAAACAGACACATACACGCATACACAAACATAGTTATGCCAAAATTAGGTGATCTAGGGGAAGGCTTTCTTTAACAGATGTGTCTGACTCTGAACAAAAGTGAAGGATGATGACACAGAATTTGCTTTTTTGATTGCCAAGGGTAGGGCGTTCCATAGCCTAGGTGCTTGGACGGCAAAAGCCCGGTCACCGTGTTTTGGCCCCCCCTAGCAATAATGTCTGGATTTGTCAAGTCAGCATCAATTGCCTACCTAACATTGACTTGTAACTACAGGAAGATCAAAGCTATTTCTAAGATTAGTAGTTGTAGTATTTGTGGAAAAAATATTTAAACTTTGAACTGCAAATCAATCTCAAATACAATAAAACATTTTATTATTTTTTTTCTCAAACTATTCGCTAAGAAGAAACTCACTGCATAGAAGGCATAAAATAATGGTTACGTATGTAACCACGGTTATGAGAGCGATTGGATCACTCCAATATGATATATCCCTCCCTAGACTAACAGATTACTCCGTATACGGGGGTGTACCGCGGCTGGGGGCGGCGCTACGCACCTGCCCAAATACCTACGTGGCACACCCTTCTTCCTTGTGTCCTTTCGAGGCGCGCAAGGACACCGCAAGACGGTTGGAGTGATCCAATTGCTCACATAACCGTGGTTACATACGTAACCATCGTTATGTAGCGATATATTGGATCACTCCAATATGATATCAGAGTATCAGATTAATCAGTGAACTAGGAAAAAGAACAAAGCTCAGACTCACCTTCAAGAAGGGGTTGAGCTCAAGTTCTCAACAGAGAGCTTTTGCCCGTTTACACAGAAGCAGAGGCAACCCCCAAAACGGCCTGTTCCACCTGGTCGGAAGGGACCACATCAGCAATAAAACCTAGCAAAGGTGCTAGGTGTCGTTCAGTTGGCCGAGGCACAGACATCAGACAGGGGAACCCCCCGGAACTGTGCCCAAGAGGTAGCCACACCCCTGGTGGAGCGTGCCACCAGAGAGGCCGGCAAAGGCCGACCGGCCAACCGATACGTGCCAGTGATGGAAACAACAAGCCGATGCGAGAGTCTCTGTTTAGAAAGCCTCTCTGGGCACAAGTCACTGCGGGCACCACCTACATCACCCTCACCCGAGGAAGGGATGTAGGCCGATAAGTATAACGGCCTGTTCACATGATCGGAGGACAGCACCTTCGGCAGAAAAGAGGGGTCAGGTTGGAGGGTGACACACATCCTGTCAGGACCCATCCAAAAACACTCTGCACTCACAGAGAGTGCATGGAGCTCACTGACCCTCTTAGTGGAAGTGCTAGCCCCCAGGAACGCCACCTCCCACGAAAGGTGCCTAAGGGAAATAGAGTCCAGGGGCTCAAAGGGCGGCCGAGCAAGTACCGACAGCACCAAGCCGAGGTCCCAAGTGGGAACCAGAGGAGCCCACACCGGACAAAGGTGCCTAACGCCCATCATGTAGCGGGACAGCAATGGGTGCCTACCCATCGGTAGGGCGGCCAGGGCGGCCACGGCCACGTCCAACAGAGGGCCCCTGCGCTGTTGATGGCGCTGCCATGAGTGTCCATGGTCTGGCCTCCTTGGAAGGACGGAAAAACGTCCCTGCACCTTAGTCCAGCACTCGCGTAACACCACAACGAACCATGGGGACAGGTGGGGACAAGCAGGTGACCAGCGGCCGGCACTCCCCACTGGAGGCCAAGGGCCGTCGCCACCCTCTCCAAGAGGGGGCGCATGGCGTATGGCACGCTAGCAGCTGGCATCAGGCTAGCGCGGGAGTGGGCAAAAGACCCAGCCGGAGATGGTGCCACCCGGAACATCAAGGCACGGTCACCAAACAGCAGCTCCTCTGGGGCATGGATGGAGAAAACGGCATTCTCTTCTTCATCACCCGCCGCGCTCACTGCCTCAAGCAGGGCAGCCGCCTCATGCCCGAAGCCTAAGGACTCTGCCGCACGGCGTCTGGGAGGGGGGGCACCCAGAGCAGCCGCGGGGGGACCCCGCCGTCGGTTAGAAAACTGTTGACGGACCACCGAACCCGAAGGGGGAAGGCCACCATCCCGAGGCCTCTGTTAGACCAAGGCCTTTATTTTTCTGCATTTTTTGTATTTATCTGTGATACAATACACACCAAGTGAATTATTAACGTCTAAGGCTTGCAAAGCATGGAAAACAACAACGTAAAACCCCTTTTCCCTTTGTATATATTAACTAAAGAACAAACCCACCGTATTTAGCGCCTATAGCGTATACAGGGGTTCAAACAATGTAACCCAACACGCACGGCTGTTTAACAGCCCCAGCCGTAAACGGGGTGTTCAGAACGAAGGTTGCACATGCAACCATGGTTAAACACTGCATATCAACACGTGCGCCCGATTATGAGCTCTTAGCTGCATACGGGGCAAAAGACAGAACCATGCGTAGGTTACCTACACACTTGCTGTTTTCATATTTTATCAAGAAAAGACCCACTGTATATAGCCGAGCCAATATGGGGGTCTAACCACTGTGACTCAACACGCAGGCCCGAACACAAGCTCTCAGCTGTATTCGAGGCAAAGACAGAACCATGTGTAGGCTTCCTACACCTGCTGCATATACTGTCACTCGCCTATGTATTAGCCTGTGGTCTCATACAGGGAGGATAAAACAGTGTATATTCCTCTTATACTTACCAAGCCCCTTCTACAAAGCTTCAATTAGATGGGGGCAAAACACTGTAATGCAACACTCACGCTCGTTTGTTAGCTCTCAGCCTTATAGACCAATTATTTGTTTACCAACATTGAGACTGGATGCACAGGTGATTGTTTCACGCAATCAATTCAAAACCTGTTGTTTTGGGGTGCGCTGGTTTCAGCAAACCCCAACCCCCTCTTGTGTGTTGGCTGGTGAGGCGCGTCCTAGCGAGACCTGATAGAATGGGTTTCATTGCGCGCATACTTTGCACGCATACTGGTTCTTATCAGTGTGACGTCGTCTGTTAAGGGGTCTATACGACAGAACTATGTGCGTATATACATCACTGTGTAACATAGGCTCCCACTCCCCTGTTTATTAGCCCATGGCCTCATACAGGGGGGGATTCGTAAAACAGGACTGTATAGTGTGTGCTTGCGACTTGAACGTGTTCTAGATCGAGATGCTCTCAGACCTGTTCACTGCGGAACACACAGGGAAACCCAAAAAGCACGCCAGTGCATGTGGTCAGTTTCACTCGTTGGGGTAGAGGGATCCTCAAACCCCGCTCACCTGGAGCACACGTGTCTGTGATTAACAATACGGCACAGCCGCGTGAGGAGAAAACACACACGCACGTGTGTGTGTCTCAACTCTGGGAAAAACCACAAAGCCGCCTAGGCTAACAATACACAGCTTCCCACAACTTGTTACAGGGTAGGCCCCGGAGAGGCAAAAGGGGAGGGTTTCGGCAAACAGAGACACTAAGGACAAGAAACCCTCTGCGCCGCAATACAGGCTGACCGAACCGTGTATCGGCCACTTGTTTGTATACGGGAAAACCTGCAAACAATGGCAAACTCCTAAACGAGACGGCACAAAGCCAGAATCGACAGAAGCAGAAGCACTCAATGGAGGGGCTTAGCCCCGCCAAGCTATTGCATAGCTATTGAGTATACTTCTGCACAAAAATAACTCACTCACTGAGTTCCAGAGTCCACCTCCTCTTCCTCACGCCGAAGAAAGTAAGAGGAGGGTGTGCCGCATAGGTATATGGGCAGCCTGTGCGTAGCGCTGCCCCCAGCCGTGGTACACACCTGTGTACCGAGTAATCTGTTAGTCTACCTCGGATGCCGCCGTTGCCGTGGAGTGATACATTATATCATATTGGAGTGATCCAATATAGTGCTAAAAATGGCATATATTCAGTACATTTGAACATAAGGAAAGTGCAGTAACAAGTTAAAATAAGCATTGATTGTAAATATTTTAAGATATTTTGCAGATTGTTACAAGCTAAGACTGTTTTACCTAAAAAGTTAATTAAGATCTATCCACAGTATCTGCTTATCTATCTGTCTGTCAATCTGTCCGTCCGTCCGTCCGGCCGGCCGGCCGTCCGTCCGTCCGTCCGTCCGTCCGTCCGGCCGGCCGGCCGGCCGTCTGTCAGTCACCTGGTAGATTAATGTTATCCATTATAACATAATAAGGTAACCTATAGGCGTGTTGTGGAATTTACAGTAAAGTGTTGTTCTTCAACTTCAGGACGCTCTTGTTTCGTGGGTTGAGTCTTCCAGCGCAGTTGAAAGTTAGTTACTCCCTGGTTGGCTAGAGATTCACGTAACTGGAGAGGAATAAAAGACATGAGAAGGTCTTTCCTTTATTTTCATATGTATATGTATATATATGTATATATATATATATATATATATATATATATATATATATATATATATATATATATATATATATATATATATATATATATATATATATAATTATATATATATATATATATATATATATATATATATATATATATATATATATATATATATATATATATATATATATATTCCTTGGAAGCATTAAACAGCCTTAAAGGACGACTTCACCCATTTTCTCTTCATCCCTTCATTATATCTACATATAATAGGTCCTCTCTAATGCTCATGCTGATATGGTACCATTTCTTTCTACCTGGTCTGTGTCTCATAGGAGGACTGTGGACAGTCCAGAAACCCGTCTACCAGTGACATCATCGTTAGGCAGGATTTTAGACTTTAATTTTATTATTTAAATTTGTATTAACGAGAGAACAATGGCTTCTATTAATGCATTGCAACTTTCCAGGAATACAAAGCATGCAGTTTCTTTTAGCTTGGATTCCCCATCGATGATGTCACTGGTAGATAGGCTTCTGAACTGTCCACAGCCCTCCTCTGAGACACAGACTGAGTAGAAGAAAATTGTACAGTTTTATCATGAGTATTAGTGAGGACCTATTATATGAAGATAGGTTGAAAATGGGTGAAGTCATCCTAAGAGTTGATTACCTGTTGTAAGAGTTGATCGTTAATGTCTGGATTTGTCATGTCAGCGTTAGTCTGAATCTTTATCCTCATCACCTTCCCTTCCTGAATAACTGCTCCCAAAACACGCGCACGCGCACACACGCACACGCGCACACACACACACACACACACACACACACACACACACACACACACACACACACACACACACACACACACACACACACACACACACACACACACACACACACACACACACACACACACAATGATGATCTTGATCTGTGATAAAAACTTGAAACCTGAGTCGTGTTGTGGAGAAGACTCACCTCTGTGGCAGAAGAACGCTAACTTTGTAGCACAATCTCCATCAGCCCACATAAACTGTGGGGAAATCACGGCTCCACAATGTTCCTTTACATATCCAAGCCCATTATTGGGCTCGTTATCAGCCCAGTATGTGAAGGAGAGGTTGCTCTGGTCAGACCATGTCCATGCTACTCTGTAGAGGCCGATCCATGGATTCATCTTTGTTTCAAATAAAGACACAACTTGGTTGTTCTCTTCAGCATTTTTGATAACAGCCAGGTCTGTGTAACGATCTCTGCAGTATTGCTGGGCAGCCTTCCATGATAACTTCTTCATGACTAAAATATATTTCTGTTGGACTCCATTATCTAGGGAAGAGAACAGTGAAACAGTGTCATGGACCAAATGCCTGCAGACCAATCATACACTTTTGTATGTAAAATCAATCTCTGTACAGTATGTGTGTACTAGTGAATGCACACATGACATGTGTGTGTGTGTTGTACTGTAGTATGAGTACTGTAGATTATTTTGATTTTTATACACTTTTGTATGTAAAATCAATCTGTGTACAATGTGTGCACACATGTGTGTGTTAAGTATGATTTCATTATTTGTGATTGTATAGGCAAAAAAAAAGGTATTCTTACCATAATAACAGACAAAATTTATTTCCTGTTCACAAGGTGCATCATTCCAAAAACCATCACGACTGTTCACCACACAGACCTCTTTGGCTACAAAATAATTTGGCTCGCCAGAATACCAGTTATGATACTCTGTCCTGATCGGTGCATCAACGGCTGACCATCTCCAAGAGTTGACATCATGGCCTATGGTTCCCTTCCAGGATTTGGGGTCATCATACAGTCCAAACCACAACCTGCCAGAGTTGACAGAGTTGACTGCTCTCAGACTCTTCACATCTTCCATGTTCTCTATGGTGGCCAGGTCAGTGTACTTCTCTCTGCAGTAGCTCTGAGCATCGCTCCAGGTCTTTTCCAAGTTAACAAAGTGATACTCACGAAGCACACAACAGGAGGGTATGTAGAATCCTGAAGGTCAAGAATAGTGGATTTAGAGCTGGATACATTCATATTTAAAAATACTTCTTAGCTTTGCTTTGGTCTGGGAAGTGAAAACGATATGATGTTGTGTTTTGACATTGCAATTTTTAATCCATTAATTGAAAAAAAATATTGGAATATTATTATAGCCCAATGTACTGGTGTAATTTTCAATCATACATGAATACAATCTATATAATGCATAATGATTCTATGTAGAATATCATATATTTCATAATGTATGTGTATACAGTT
Source organism: Gymnoscopelus braueri (assembly GCF_963280865.1). Lineage (NCBI taxonomy): Eukaryota > Metazoa > Chordata > Actinopteri > Myctophiformes > Myctophidae > Gymnoscopelus > Gymnoscopelus braueri. The sequence goes on from NC_137604.1 coordinate 17,716,495, forward strand.
GATAAGTCCAGCTGTATATCACTGATCTTTGTATATCACTGACACCAGTGTTAATTTTGTCAACTAAAACTGATGACTAAAACTACGACTACATACATTGACAATTTCGTCAACAATTAAAAACGACACTAAAATGTCAGGGAGGGATAGTGGAGAAGAGATCCAGTAGAACTAAGGCAAGTCATTTTATGCTTGGTTGTGTGCGGTTGTCACGCTCCAAAAACAGCTCAAAACGTGTCGCTTGTAGATCTGCTTTTTGCGGTATAATTCAGGCCCCCCAAAAATACATTTTAAGTCGACTAAATCAACTGTAGATTTAGTTACTAAAACTAGACTAAAACTAAAACAAAAACATTTCAAGTGACTAAAATATGACTAAAACTAAATTATTTTTTTTCAAATGACCATGAAAATGTGTTGTCAAAATCTGACATCTTCCCAACTGTGCTAAAATTAAAGCGTTATAATGTAATACTTATCCTGACAACAACATCCACCTCCCCTGGTAACAACAACACCATCATATATTTTACTTAATTGTTTGCTTTTCACAATCCATTAGTTTAGCTCTGATATCAAACACCTGGCCTGCACAAAGAGATGCAAACCATGAATGTGGAAATGTGTGGGGCTTTAAAAACGCAATTCCATGCTGTTTTCCAACTGAAATCTAATGTCCATCTCTATCTCTTTCATTGATGTCAATATTGCTTATAGGCAACAAATAATTGTAATTTAGCAAAGAGCTACTGTCATATATGTTATTTTTTAATTAAAATGACCAAAGCACTTGAACTTAAAAAGTAAACCATGCAACACGAGGAAATAACAACACAAACTCCATGGTCTTACCAGAGAGGAGGATGATCAGAAGTAATTCATAATCCATAGCTTCTCTGCGAGTAAATAAACAGCAACCGTTATCACCATGTAAACACAGACAATATTAATTCACGGTGTAACTTTAATGTCATAACTTAAACATCACTACATAACTTATGGAATAAAGGGAAAAGAAAAAGAAAACATTATCCTTTAAATACAGTATGTGGACAAAAAAGCTATGTCATGGACAGAATGGTTTTGTGGTGTGCTACTGTAGATCAATAATATATTGATTATTGTAGCCTCAATCTAGATTGTTTAATGAAATTAACTTAAAATAGTTTAAGGAGTAACTCTATCAAATAGATGTTATTAAACTTTAAGATTTGACCGAACAATCTGACTTACAAGAGTATTTTATACTCAAAGTTAATAAATAAACATTCAAAACCACTTTTACACCAAATTCTTACTGTTGATATAAGAGGACATTGGCATACCTGTCTTCTAACCAACTGCCTGTAAAAAGTTAAATGAAAAGTACACTCACCATATGAAAACTCAATGTCTGATGTTGCAACTGTTGATTTGTATCAAAGAAATGTAACTATGGAGTGAATCTCTCAGAGCTGGACACCTTTGCCTGAACTTTGATAAGACGTTGCAAGCTTTAAATGTTTTCCTATGCAAATACAGGGATTGTTTGTTTTAATTGGGACTAAGGAAAAGTTTCAGAGACCTATTGGTGAATGGTTGATACAGCATCGCTGTCTGTTGTTTTACTGCAAGTAGACGTTTTGCCTATAATGGCCAAGGGACACTAGGGTTAAAGCGTTTCATATGAGTAATCGCTGATATAGATATATTCTTAGTTCATGCATAATAGAGAGATCAGGTTTTTGGGGTTTGTGACCCCAAATATTGTTCTGGGAAAACGAATATTATTTTCCACATGTGGAGGCTGAACAGAAGAAGGTGAAATGAAATCATGAGTATTGTATTGTGTAAGGGCATTTGATGCTGTTACACAATACAATACTCCTGATGAAGTATGTTTAGCCTATTGCTGTTTGTGTGCAAGAAAAGAAAGACAAATATTAGCTTTTGTAAAGATACCAATACTTATCAAAGAAGAGAGTATAACCCCACTGTAATTTAATGTGAACTATTCAATGTAACAATTTAAGTCTAGAAAGCTTTTTTTGTGGCAACGAGGCCTGTAGGAAAATTAAAACTATAATCACTTTGAGGTTTATTATTGTTATGCTACTTTAATGTGTTTCATTTATATATTTTTTAATCCTTAAATGCCCTTTTTTGATTTATGTAAGACACTTCAGTGATGTGTGATGGTGTCACACCATCTGCTCAACTAGATTTGCATGGCCGTCTTCAAATTCCAGTCCTACTGTATATTGTGCTAATCAGATCAATATTGACTGAGTTATGGCCGTTTGAAGTCTTAAACACTGCTGTACACACACACACGCACACGCACACGCACACACATACACATAAACACACACACACACAAATACACATACACGTATTTAGAAGCTTGTGACGGCATTGGTGTGAGAATGACAGAACAAATATGCAATTCATTACAATATTGTCTGCCGTAACACTTTCTGCTTTGTATTTCTGTATATAGGCCTATCTATAATATTTATTTTTGTTTGTGTTTGGGGACTGTGATCATCTATTTGTATTTTTAGTATGTTCACAAACTCAAATTTGAGTGTAAAACACCCCCTTATCATTGACATAATCCTTCAGATAACAGAAAAGCAAAATTGTGTTTTTCCTCCTATCACGCACGTGGTTCTGATTTTAAAGGTGTCTTCTCACTGGCGCTGTATTCAAGACCACCAAAATGAGGAGGGTGAGACCGAGTCAAGGCAGGTCGGGGGGGTTGAGACTCAGTCAAGGCTGAGAGTAGAACAATTTGAATCCTAATTGTTACTATATCATAACTATAAGACCATAGAAATGTGGTCTTGGGAACAGGGTTGAGACTGATACTTGTCTTGACTCCTACAGCTCTGTTTCTCACAGGAACTATGCAAAACAATGTGATTTTTACCTGTCTGATTTCCATTAGGACACAACCAGGGTCAAAGTGTGGTGGTGTTGAGGTTTATTATGTTGGTAATTCTTCTGCCTGGCCCATGGTCTCACTGAGAGTCTTTTGCTAGTAAGTGGAGTCATATCATGTATTATATCTACTTTACTTTCTCACGCTATTCTCTGAGAAGAAACCCTTTGCATAGGTGGCATAAACAAGTGTCTCAAATTGCTTCCTGCAAATGTTTTCAATTGTTATTGTAAAAGATTTTTGAAGATTCCCAATTTTTTTTTTCCTTAAAACACATTTTCAAAAGAATTTCAGAAATAAAATAATTAAAAACCCTTTTAAGAAATAGTGAAAATAGCAGATGTTGTCTATTTTCACTATTAAATAGGGCTCGGTGCGGTCACACGGAACTTTAACTCCGCATATGTGGGCAGATTCCGCCAATGCTTTTCAAAGGGAACGGAGCGTTTTCTTTTGCGGACATCCTCGAAATGCAACAAACCGCTCCGTTCCCATTGAAAAGCATTGGCAGAATACGCCTGAATAGGCAGAATCAAAGTTCGGTGTGACCGCACCCTAAGTTCTTCATTCATTTATTTTTTAATTTGGGTCATGGGAATTTTCCTTTTGGGTCTTGAGCCGAAAAGTTTGTGAACTCCTAACTGATAGACTTCTGCTAGGGAGTGGAATTACTTGTGCTAGGGAGTGGAATTACTAGATAGAATACTGTATTAGTCAGAAATGCAAACAGCATGTGATACAGTCAGACATTTAAGCTAAAAGGATAATACAAAAAAGTACTCTGGACTTGTTTCCAGTGTGGTCACATCTCTATTAGATCTAGTTTACTTTCATTCATAATATGAGCAGTAAACACAACACAGCACCAATAAATGAATAATAATAATAACTTTATTTGTATAGCACTTTTTAAAACAGGAGTTAAAATATCTAAAATAAAACATATAAATGTAAAAGCCTAAGGATAAGGATTGCAGAGATAAGGGAACATTTAACACAAGTCCTAACAAGTAAAAAAAACACATTCTAGCAGACTAAGAGGAGTCTAAAAGAAATGCAATAGTCAATACGAAATACATTTCATTACAAACATGTGCCCTATCAACAAACAGACACATACACGCATACACAAACATAGTTATGCCAAAATGAGGTTATCTCCTGGGAAGGCTTTCTTGAACAGATGTGTCTGACTCTGAACAGAAGTGAAGGATGATGACACAGAATTGGCTTTTTTGATTGCCAAGGGTAGGGCGTTCCATAGCCTAGGTGCTTGGACGGCAAAATCCCGGTCACCCATAGTGACTGGGCGTGTTTTGGCCCCCCTAGCAATAATGGCTGGATTTGTCAAGTCAGCATCAATTGCCTACGTAACATTGACTTGTAACTACAGGAAGATCAAAACTATTTCTAAGATTAGTAGTAGTAGTATTTGGGGAAAAAAATATTTAAACTTTGAATTGCAAATCAATCTCAAATACAATAAAATATTTTATTCTTTTTTTTCTCAAACTATTCGCAAAGAAGAAACTCACTGCATAGAAGGCATAAAACAATGGTTACGTATGTAGCCACGGTTATGAGAGCGATTGGATCACTCCAATATGATATATCCCTCCCTAGACTAACAGATTACTCCGTATACGGGGGTATACCGCGGCGGGTGGCGGCGCTACGCACCTGCCCAAATACCTACGCGGCACACCCTTCTTCCTTGTGTCCTTTCGAGGCGCGCAAGGACACCGCAAGACGATTGGATTGATCCAATTGCTCACATAACCGTGGTTACATACGTAACCATCGTTATGTAGCGCTATATTGGATCACTCCAATATGATATCACAGTATCAGATTAATCAGTGAACTAGGAAAAAGAACAAAGCTTAGACTCACCTTCAAGAAGGGGTTGAGCTCAAGTTCTCAACAGAGAGCCGTTGCCCGTTTACACAGAAGCAGAGGCAACCCCCAAAACGGCCTGTTCCACCTGGTCGGAAGGGACCACATCAGCAATAAAACCTAGCAAAGGTGCTAGGTGTCGTTCAGTTGGCCGAGACACAGACATCAGACAGGGGAACCCCCCGGAACTGTGCCCAAGAGGTAGCCACACCCCTGGTGGAGCGTGCCACCAGGCCGGCAAAGGCCGACCGGCCAACCGATACGTGCCAGTGATGGAACCAAGAAGCCAATGCGAGAGTCTCTGTTTAGAAAGCCTCTGCAGAGCTTTCTCACCATAACAAACAAAAAGCTGATCAGTCTGTCCGATTTCCCGAGTCCGCGTGACTAAGCGTCCAAGGCCCTCTCTGGGCACAAGTCACTGCAGGCACCACCTACATCACCCGAGGAAGGGATGTAGGCCGATAAGTATAACGGCCTGTTCACATGATCGGAGGACAGCACCTTCGGCAGAAAAGAGGGGTCAGGTTGGAGGGTGACACACATCCTGTCAGGACCCATCCAAAAACACTCTGCACTCACAGAGAGTGCATGGAGCTCACTGACCCTCTTAATGGAAGCGCTAGCCCCCAGGAACGCCACCTCCCACGAAAGGTGCCTAAGGGAAATAGAGTCCAGAGGCTCAAAGGGCAGCCGAGCAAGTACCGACAGCACCAAGCCGAGGTCCCAAGTGGGAACCAGAGGAGCCCACACCGGACAAAGGTGCCTAACGCCCATCATGTAGCGGGACAGCAATGGGTGCCTACCCATCGGTAGGGCGGCCAGGGCGGCCACGCCCACGTCCAGCAGGGGGGCCCCTGCACTGTTGATGGCGCTGCCATGAGTGTCCATGGTCTGGCCTCCTTGGAAGGACGGAAAAACGTCCCTGCACCTTAGTCCAGCACTCGCGTAACACCACAACGAACCATGGGGACAGGTGGGGACAAGCAGGTGACCAGCGGCCGGCACTCCCCACTGGAGGCCAAGGGCCGTCGCCACCCTCTCCAAGAGGGCGCGCATGGCGTTTGGCACGCTAGCAGCTGGCATCAGGCTAGCACGGGAGTGGGCAAAAGACCCAGCCGGAGATGGTGCCACCCGGAACATCAAGGCACGGTCACCAAACAGCAGCTCCTCTGGGGCATGGATGGAGAAAACGGCATTCTCCTCTTCATCACCCGCCGCGCTCACTGCCTCACGCAGGGCAGCCGCCTCATGCCCGAAGCGTAAGGCCTCTGCCGCACGGCGTCTGGGAGGGGGGGCACCCAGAGCAGCCACGGGGGGACCCCGCCGTCGGTTAGAAAACTGCTGACGGACCACCGAATCTGAAGGGGGAAGGCCACCATCCCGAGGCCTCTATTTTTCTGCATTTTCTGTATTTATCTGTGATACAATACACACTAGGGGTGGGACGATATATCGATATATCGCGATACTGTCTCCCGCGATAAATAATCGATATCCTCCCGAAAAATATCGATATAATAAAAAAAAAAAAAAAAAAAAAAAAGTTTTTTTTATTTATTTTTTTAAGTTTGTGATACGTTGTTTTTCCTACTCTGTATTTGTGTAATGATGATTTTGAACAGTTTGGTGCTATTTTATGTGTTTATGAATTGAATACAATGACTATCGTGATATATCGTTGGTGAATTTTCATGCAATATATCATGATATCGCAATATATCGATATTTTCAGATATCGTGATATATCGTTGGTGAAATTTCATGCAATATATCATGATATCGCAATATATCGGCATTTTCAGATATCGTGATATATATTGTTATCGTGGGCCTAATATCGTGATACATATCGTATCGTGAGGTACCCATATCGTCCCACCCCTAATACACACCAAGTGAATTATTAACGTCTAAGGATTGCAAAGCATGGAAAACAACAACGTAAAACCCCTTTTCCCTTTGTATATATTAACCAGAAGAACAAACCCACCGTATTTAGCGCCTATAGCGTATGCAGGGGTTCAAACAATGTAACCCAACACGCACGGCTGTTTAACAGCCCCCAGCCGTAAACGGGGTGTTCAGAACGAAGGTTACACATGCAACCATGGTTAAACACTGCATATCAACACGTGCGCCCGATTATGAGCTCTTAGCTGCATACGGGGCAAAAGACAGAACCATGCGTAGGTTACCTACACACTTGCTGTTTTCATATTTTATCAAGAAAAGACCCACTGTATACAGCCGAGCCAATATGGGGGTCTAACCACTGTGACTCAACACGTAGGCCCGAACACAAGCTCTCAGCTGTATTCGAGGCAAAGACAGAACCATGTGTAGGCTTCCTACAACTGCTGCATATACTGTCACTCGCCTATGTATTAGCCTGTGGTCTCATACAAGGAGGATAAAACAGTGTATATTCCTCTTATACTTACCAAGCCCCCTCTACAAAGCTTCAATTAGATGGGGGCAAAACACTGTAATGCAACACTCACGCTCATTTGTTAGCTCTCAGCCTTATAGACCAATTATTTGTTTACCAACATTGAGACTGGATGCACCGGTGATTGTTTCACGCAATTAATTCAAAACCTGTTGTTTTGGGGTGCGCTGGTTTCATCACACCCCAACCCCCTCTTGTGTGTTGGCTGGTGAGGCGCGTCCTAGCGAGACCTGATAGAATGGGTTTCATTGCGCGCATACTTTGCACGCATGCTGGTTCTTATCAGTGTGACGTTGTCTGTTAAGGGGTCTATACGACAGAACTATGTGCGTATATACATCACTGTGTAACATAGGCTCCCACTCCCCTGTTTATTAGCCCATGGCCTCATACAGGGGGGGATTCGTAAAACAGGACTGTACAGTGTGTGCTTGCGACTTGAAAGTGTTCTAGATCGAGATGCTCAAACCTGTTTACTGCGGAACAAACAGGGAAACCCAAAAAGCACGCCCGTGCATGTGGTCAGTTTCACTCGTTGGGGTAGAGGGATCCTCAAACCCCGCTCACCCGGAGCACACGTGTCTGTGATTAACAATACGGCACAGCCGCGTGAGGAGAAAAACACACACGCACGTGTGTGTGTCTCAACTCTGGGAAAAACCACAAAGCCGCCTAGGCTAACAATACACAGCTTCCCACAACTTGTTACAGGGTAGGTCCCGGAGAGGCAAAAGGGGAGGGTTTCGGCAAACAGAGACACTAAGGACAAGAAACCCTCTGCGCCGCAATACAGGCTGACCGAACCGTGTATCGGCCTCTTGTTTATATACGGGAAAACCTGCAAACAATGACAAACTCCTAAACGAGACGGCACAAAGCCAGAATCGAGTCTACAACAGAAGCACTCAATGGAGGGGCTTAGCCCCGCCAAGCTATTGAATAGCTGCTGAGTATACTTCTGCACAACAAGAACTTACCAAGCGAAGAAGTTCACAGAGTTCCAAAGTCCACCTCATCTTCCTCACGCTGAAGAAAGTAAGAGGATGAAGGGTGTGCCGCGTAGGTATTTGGGCAGCCTGTGCGTAGCGCTGACCCCAGCCGCGTTACCCCCCTGTGTACAGAGTAATCTGTTAGTCTACCTCGAATGCCGCCGTCGCCGTGGAGGGATACAGTATATCATATTGGAGTGATCCAATATAGTGCTAACAATGGCATATATTCAGTACATTTGAACATAAGGAAAGTGCAGTAACAAGTTGAAATAAGCATTGATTATAAATATTTGAGATATTTTGCAGATTGTTACAAGCTAAGTTTTTACCTAAAAAGTTAATTAAGATCTATCCACAGTATCTGCTTATCTATCTGTCTATCAATCTGTCCGTCCATCCGTCCGTCCATCCGTCCGTCCGTCCGGCCGTCCGGCCGTCTGTCAGTCACCTGGTAGATTAATATTATCCATTATAAACTAATAAGGTAACCTATAAGCGTGTTGTGGAATTTGCAGTAAAGTGTTGTTCTTCAACTTCAGGACGCTCTTGTTTCGTGGGTTGAGTCTTCCAGCGTAGTTGAAAGTTAGTTACTCCCTGGTTGGCTAGAGATTCACGTAACTGGAGAGGAATAGAAGACATGAAAAGGTCTTTCCTTTATTTGCATGTATATGTATATATATATACATATGTATATATATATATACATATATATATATATATATATATATATATATATATATATATATATATATATATATATTAGGGGTGGGACGATATATCGATATATCGATATATCGCGATACTTTCACCCGCGATAAATAATCGATATCCTCCCGGAAAATATCGATATAATTTTTTTTTTTTTTTTTTTTTTTTTTTTTTAAGTTTGTGATACGTTGTTTTTCCTACTCTGTATTTGTGTAATGATGATTTTGAACTATTTGGTGCTATTTTATGTGTTTATGAATTGAATACAAGGACTATCGTGATATATCGTTGGTGAAATTTCGTTGGTGAATGTTCATGCAATATATCTTGATATCGCAATATATCGATATTTTCAGATATCGTGATATATCGTTGGTGAAATTTCTTGCAATATATATCGAATATCGTGATATCGCAATATATCGAACATCGTCGAATATCGTGATATATATTGTTATCGTGGGCCTAATATCGTGATATATATCGTATCGTGAGGTACCCATATCGTCCCACCCCTAATATATATATATATATATATATATATATATATATATATATATATATATATATATATATATATATATATATGTATATATTCCTTGGAAGCATTAAACAGCCTTAAAGGACGACCTCACCCATTTTCTCTTCATCTCTTCATTATATCTACATATAATAGGTCCTCACTAATGCTCATGCTGATATGGTACCATTTCTTTCTACTCTGTCTGTGTCTCATAGGAGGACTGTGGACAGTCCAGAAACCCGTCTACCAGTGACATCATCGTTAGGCAGGATTTATTTTTCCAACAAGATTTCAATTTTATCATTTAGATTTTTATTAACTAGAGAACAATGGCTTCTATTAATGCATTTCAACTTTCAAGGAATACAAAGCCTGCGGTTTCTATTAGCTTGGATTCCCCATCGATGATGTCACTGGTAGACGGGTTTCTGAACTGTTCACAGCCCTCCTCTGAGACACAGACTGAGTAAAAGAAAATGGTACAGTTTTATCATGAGCATTAGTGAGGACCTATTATATGAAGATATGTTGAAAATGGGTGAAGTCATCCTTTAAGAGTTGATTACCTGTTGTAAGAGTTGATCATTAATGTCTGGATTTGTCATGTCAGCGTTAGTCTGAATCTTTATCCTCATCACCTTCCCTTCCTGAATAACTGCTCCCAAAACACACGCACACACGCACGCACACACGCACACACACGCTCGCACGCACGCACGCACGCACACGCACCACACACACACACACACACACACACACACACACACACACACACACACACACACACACACACACACACACACACACACACAATGATGATCTTGATCTGTGATGAAAACTTGAAACCTGAGTCGTGTTGTGGAGAAGACTCACCTCTGTGGCAGAAGAACGCTGACTGTCCAGCACAATCTCCATCAGCCCACATAAACTGTGGGGAAATCACGGCTCCACAATGTTCCTTTCTCTGCGCATTATCGGGCTCGTTATCAGCCCAGTGTGTGAAGGACAGGTTGCTCTGGTCAGACCATGTCCATGCTACTCTGTAAAGGCCGATCAATGCGTATTCATTTCTTTCCAATAAAGACACAACTTGGTTGTTCTCTTCAGCATTTTTGATAACAGCCAGGTCTGTGTAACGATCTCTGCAGTATTGCTGGGCAGCCTTCCATGATGATTCCTTCTTGACTAAAATATATTTCTGCTGGACTCCATTATCTAGGGAAGAGAACAGTGAAATAGTGTCACTATGGACCAATTGCTTGCAGGTAAATGCACTACAGTATGTATTCAAATATATCTTTGTATGTGTCCATGCACGTGTGCAAGCTGCATGCCTGGCTGTGTGTGATAAGTATGAATAGATTATTTTGATTGTATAGATAATAAGCTTACATCATACCACAGAAAATATCTTTCATGTTCACAGTAGAATCTGCGTACTGTATGTGTGCATGCATGCGTGCACAAGTGAATGCACACGTGTGCATACCAGTCTTTGTTTGTTAAGAGTGTGTGTTGATTGTACAGTGTAGGCAATGACTTCTTACCATAATAACAGACAAAATACATTTTCTTTTCACAGGGGAAATCACCCCAAAAACCAGTAGGACTGATCCTCACACAGAGCTGTTTGGCTGCATTATAATTTGGCATGCCAAAACCCCAGTTATGATACTCTGTCCTGATCTGCACATCAACTTCTGACCATCTCCAAGAGTTGACATCATGGCCTATGGTTCCCTTCCAGGATTTGGGGTCATCATACAGTCCAAACCACAACCATTTGCCAGAGTTGACAGTGTTGACTGCTTTCAGACTCTCCACATCTTCCATGTTCTCTATGGTGGCCAGGTCAGTGTACTTCTCTCTGCAGTAGCTCTGAGCATCGTTCCAGGTCATTTCCAAGTTAACAAAGTGATACTCGCGAAGCACACAACAGGAGGGTATGTAGAATCCTGAAGGTCAAGAATAGTGGATTTAGAGCTGGATAAATTCATATTTAAAAATACTTTTTAGCTTTGCTTTGGTCTGGGAAGTGAAAACGATATGATGTTGTGTTTTGACATTGCAATTTTTAATCCATTAATTGAAAAAAAATATTGGAATATTATTATAGCCCAATGTACTGCTGTAATTTTCAATCATACATGAATACAATCTATATAATGCATAATGATTCTATGTAGAATATCATATATTTCATAATGTATGTGTATACAGTTGATAAGTCCAGCTGTATATCACTGATCTTTGTATATCACTGACACCAGTGTTAATTTTGTCAACTAAAACTGATGACCAAAACTACGAATACATACATTGACAATTTCGTCAACAATTAAAAACTAAACTAAAATGTCAGGGAGGGACTAGTGGAGAAGAGATCGAGTGGAACTAAGGCAAGTCATTTTATGCTTGGTTGTGTGCGGTTGTCACGCTCCAAAAATAGCTCAAAACGTGTCGCTTGTAGATCTGCTTTTTTCTGTATTATTCAGGCCCCCCAAAAATACATTTTAAGTCGACTAAAACAACTGTAGATTTAGTTACTAAAACTAGACTAAAACTAAAAAAAAAACATTTCAAGTGACTAAAATATGACTAAAACTAAATGAAATTTTATTAAAATGACTATGAAAATTTGTTGTCAAAATCTGACATCTTCCCAACTGTGCTAAAATTAAAGCGTTATAATGTAATACTTATCCTGACAACAACATCCACCTCCCCTGGTAACAACAACACCATCATATATTTTACTTCATTGTTTGCTTTTCACAATCCATTAGTTTAGCTCTGATATCAAACACCTGGCCTGCACAAAGAGATGCAAACCATGAATGTGGAAATGTGTGGGGCTTTAAAACGCAATTCCATGCTGTTTTCCAACTGAAATCTAATTTCCATCTCAATCTCTTTCATTGATGTCAATATTGCTTATAGGCAACACATAATTGTAATTTGGCAAAGTGCTACTGTCATATATGTTATGTTTTAATTAGAATGACCAAAGCACTTGAACTTAAAAAGTAAACCATGCAACACCAAGAAATAACAACAAAAACTCCATGGTCTTACCAGAGAGGAGGATGATCAGAAGTAATTCATAATCCATAGCTTCTCTGTGAGTAAATAAACAGCAACAGTTATCACCATGTAAACACAGACAAGATTAATTCACGGTGTAACTTTAATGTCATAACTTAAACATCACTACATAAAAGGAAAAGAAAAAGAAAACATTATCCTTTACATACAGTATGTGGACAAAAAAACTATGTCATGGACAGAATGGTTTTGTGGTGTGCTACTGTAGGTCAATATTATATTGATTATTGTAGCCTCAATCTAGATTTTTTAATAAAATGAACTTAAAATAGCTTAAGGATAACTCTATCAAATAGATGATTATCAATAGATGGATTAAACCTTCAGATTTGACTGAAAAATCTGACATACAAGAGTATTTTATCATCAAAGTAAAATATTGTAAATAAACATTCAAAACCACTTTTACACCAAATTCTTACTGTTGATATAAGAGGACATTGGCATACCTGTCTTCTAACCAACTGCCTGTAAAAAGTTAAATGAAAAGTACACTCACCATATGAATGTCTGATGTTGCAACTGTTGATTTGTATCAAAGAAATGTAACTATGGAGTGAATCTCTCAGAGCTGGACACCTTTGCCTGAACTTTGATAAGACGTTGCAAGCTTTAAATGTTTTCCTATGCAAATACAGGGATTGTTTGTTTTAATTGGGACTAAGGAAAAGTTTCAGAGACCTTTTGGTGAATGGTTGATACAGCATCGCTGTCATGTTGTTTTACTGCAAGTAGACGTTTTGCCTATAATGGCCAAGGGACACTAGGGTTAAAGCGTTTCATATATTTGAGTAATCGCTGATATAGATATATTCTTAGTTCATGCATAATAGAGAGATCAGAGGTAAGCAGAAAGGTTTTTGGGGTTTGTGACCCCAAATATATATATATGGAGGCTGAACAGAAGAAGGTGAAATGAAATCATGAGTATTGTATTGTGTAAGGGCATTTGATGCTGTTACACAATACAATACTCCTGATGAAGTATGTTTAGCCTATTGCTGTTTTTGTGCAAGAAAATAGAGACAAATATTAGCTTTTGTAAAGATACCAATACTTATCAAAGAAGAGAGTATAACCCCACTGTGATTTAATGTGAACTATTCAATGTAACAATTTAAGTCTAGAAAGCTTGTTTTGTGGCAACGTGGCCTGTAGGAAAATTAAAACTATAATCACTTTGAGGTTTATTATTGTTATGCTACTTTAATGTGTTTCATTTATATATGTTTTAATCCTTAAATGCCCTTTTTTGATTTATGTAAGACACTTCAGTGATGTGTGATGGTGTCACACCATCTGCTCAACTAGATTTGCATGGCCGTCTTCAAATCCAGTCCTACTGTATATTGTGCTAATCAGATCAATATTGACTGAGTTATGGCCGTTTGAAGTCTTAAACACTGCTATACACAGACACACACACACACACACACACACACACACACACACACACACACTCACACACACAACACACAACACACAACACACAACACACACACACACACACACACACACACACACACACACACACACACACACACACACACACACACACACACACAAATACACATACACGTATTTAGAAGCTTGTGACGGCATTGGTGTGAGAATGACAGAACAAATATGCAATTCATTACAATATTGTCTGCCGTAACACTTTCTGCTTTGTATTTCTGTATATAGGCCTATCTATAATATTTATTTTTGTTTGTGTTTGGGGACTGTGATCATCTATTTGTATTTTTAGTATGTTCACAAACTCAAATGTGAGTGTAAAACACCCCCTTATCATTGACATAATCCTTCAGATAACAGAAAAGCTAAATTGTGTTTTTCCTCCTATCACGCAAGTGGTTCTGATTTTAAAGGTGTCTTCTCACTGGCGCTGTATTCAAGACCACCAAAATGAGGAGGGTGAGACCGAGTCAAGGCAGGTCGGGGGGGGGTTGAGACTGAGTCAAGGCTGAGAGTAGAACAATTTGAATCCTAATTGTTACTATATCATAACTATAAGACCATAGAAATGTGGTCTTGGGAACAGGGTTGATACTTGTCTTGACTCCTACAGCTCTGTTTCTCACAGGAACAATGCAAAACAATGTGATTTTTACCTGTCTGATTTCCATTAGGACACAACCAGGGTCAAAGTGTGGTGGTGTTGAGGTTTATTATGTTGGTAATTCTTCTGCCTGGCCCATGGTCTCACTGAGAGACTTTTACTAGTAAGTGGAGTCATATCATGTATTATATCTACTTTACTTTCTCACGCTATTCTCTGAGAAGAAACCCTTTGCATAGGTGGCTCAAATTGCTTCCTGCAAATGTTTTCAATTGTTATTGTAAAAGATTTTTGAAGATTCCAATTTTTTTTCTTCCTTAAAACACATTTTCAAAAGAATTTCAGAAATAAAATAATTAAAAACCCTTTTAAGAAATAGTGAAAATAGCAGATGTTGGCTATTTTCACTATTAAATAGGGCTCGGTGCGGTCACAAGGAACTTTAATTCCGCCTATTTGGGCAGATTCCGCCAATGCTTTTCAAAGGGAACGGAGCGTTTTCTTTTGCGGACATCCTCGAAATGCAACAAACCGCTCCGTTCCCATTGAAAAGCATTGGCAGAATACGCCTGAATAGGCAGAATCAAAGTTCGTGTGACCGCACCCTAAGTTCTTCATTCATTTATTTTTTTATTTGGGTCATGGGAATTCCCCTAACTGATAGACTTCTGCTAGGGAGTGGAATTACTTGTGCTAGGGAGTGGAATTACTAGATAGAATACTGTATTAGTCAGAAATGCAAACAGCATGTGATACAGTCAGACATTTAAGCTAAAAGGATAACACAAAAAAGTACTCTGGACTTGTTTCCAGTGTGGTCACATCTCTATTAGATCTAGTTTACTTTCATTCATAATATAAGCAGTAAACACAACATAACTCACAACACCAATAAATGAATAATAATAATAACTTTATTTGTATAGCACTTTTTAAAACAGGAGTTAAAATATCTAAAATAAAACATAAATGTAAAAGCCTAAGGATAAGGATTGCAGAGCTAAGGAAACATTTAACACAAGTCCTAACAAGTGAAAAAACACATTCTAGCAGACTAAGAGGAGTCTAAAAGAAATGCAATAGTCAATACGAAATACATTTCATTACAGACATGTGCCCATATCAACAAACAGACACATACACGCATACACAAACATAGTTATGCCAAAATGAGGTGATCTAGGGGAAGGCTTTCTTGAACAGATGTGTCTGACTCTGAACAGAAGTGAAGGATGATGACACAGAATTGGCTTTTTTGATTGCCAAGAGTAGGGCGTTCCATAGCCTAGGTGCTTGGACGGCAAAAGCCCGGTCACCCATAGTGACTGGGCGTGTTTTCGCCCCCCCTAGCAATAATGGCTGGATTTGTCAAGTCAGCATCAATTGCCTACCTAACTTGTAACTACAGGAAGATCAAAACTATTTCTAAGATTAGTAGTATAGTATTTGTGGAAAAAAATATTTAAACTTTGAGTTGCAAATCAATCTCAAATACAATAAAACATTTTTTTCTTTTTTTTTCTCAAACTATTCGCTAAGAAGAAACTCACTGCATAGAAGGCATAAAACAATGGTTACGTATGTAGCCACGGTTATGAGAGCGATTGGATCACTCCAATATGATATATCCCTCCCTAGACTAACAGATTACTCCGTATACGGGGGTGTACCGCGGCTGGGGGCGGCGCTACGCACCTGCCCAAATACCTACCCGGCACACCCTTCTTCCTTGTGTCCTTTCGAGGCGCGCAAGGACACCGCAAGACGATTGGATTGATCCAATTGCTCACATAACCGTGGTTACATACGTAACCATCGTTATGTAGCGCTATATTGGATCACTCCAATATGATATCACAGTATCAGATTAATCAGTGAACTAGGAAAAAGAACAAAGCTTAGACTCACCTTCAAGAAGGGGTTGAGCTCAAGTTCTCAACAGAGAGCTGTTGCCCGTTTACACAGAAGCAGAGGCAACCCCCAAAACGGCCTGTTCCACCTGGTCGGAAGGGACCACATCAGCAATAAAACCTAGCAAAGGTGCTAGGTGTCGTTCAGTTGGCCGAGACACAGACATCAGACAGGGGAACCCCCCGGAACTGTGCCCAAGAGGTAGCCACACCCCTGGTGGAGCGTGCCACCAGAGAGGCCGGCAAAGGCCGACCGGCCAACCGATACGTGCCAGTGATGGAACCAACAAGCCAATGCGAGAGTCTCTGTTTAGAAAGCCTCTCTGGGCACAAGTCACTGCGGGCACCACCTACATCACCCTCACCCGAGGAAGTGATGTAGGCCGATAAGTATAACGGCCTGTTCACATGATCGGAGGACAGCACCTTCGGCAGAAAAGAGGGGTCAGGTTGGAGGGTGACACACATCCTGTCAGGACCCATCCAAAAACACTCTGCACTCACAGAGAGTGCATGGAGCTCACTGACTCTCTTAGTGGAAGTGCTAGCCCCCAGGAACGCCACCTCCCACGAAAGGTGCCTAAGGGAAATAGAGTCCGTCAACACGTGCGCCCGATTATGAGCTCTTAGCTGCATACGGGGCAAAAGACAGAACCATGCGTAGGTTACCTACACACTTGCTGTTTTCATATTTTATCAAGAAAAGACCCACTGTATATAGCCGAGCCAATATGGGGGTCTAACCACTGTGACTCAACACGCAGGCCCGAACACAAGCTCTCAGCTGTATTCGAGGCAAAGACAGAAACATGTGTAGGCTTCCTACACCTGCTGCATATACTGTCACTCGCCTATGTATTAGCCTGTGGTCTCATACAGGGAGGATAAAACAGTGTATATTCCTCTTATACTTACCAAGCCCCCTCTACAAAGCTTCAATTAGATGGGGGCAAAACACTGTAATGCAACACTCATGCTCGTTTGTTAGCTCTCAGCCTTATAGACCAATTATTTGTTTACCAACATTGAGACTGGATGCACAGGTGATTGTTTCACGCAATCAATTCAAAACCTGTTGTTTTGGGGTGCGCTGGTTTCAGCAAACCCCAACCCCCTCTTGTGTGTTGGCTGGTGAGGCGCGTCCTAGCGAGACCTGATAGAATGGGTTTCATTGCGCGCATACTTTGCACGCATACTGGTTCTTATCAGTGTGACGTCGTCTGTTAAGGGGTCTATACGACAGAACTATGTGCGTATATACATCACTGTGTAACATAATCTCCCACTCCCCTGTTTATTAGCCCATGGCCTCATACAGGGGGGGATTCGTAAAACAGGACTGTATAGTGTGTGCTTGCGACTTGAACGTGTTCTAGATCGAGATGCTCAGACCTGTTCACTGCGGAACACACAGGGAAACCCAAAAAGCACGCCCGTACATGTGGTCAGTTTCACTCGTGGGGGTAGAGGGATCCTCAAACCCCGCTCACCCGGAGCACACGTGTCTGTGATTAACAATACGGCACAGCCGCGTGAGGAGAAAAACACACACGCACGTGTGTGTGTCTCAACTCTGGGAAAAACCACAAAGCCGCCTAGGCTAACAATACACAGCTTCCCCCAACTTGTTACAGGGTAGGTCCCGGAGAGGCAAAAGGGGAGGGTTTCGGCAAACAGAGACACTAAGGACAAGAAACCCTCTGCGCCGCAATACAGGATGACCGAACCGTGTATCGGCCACTTGTTTGTATACGGGAAAACCTGCAAACAATGGCAAACTCCTAAACGAGACGGCACAAAGCCAGAATCGAGTCTACAACAGAAGCACTCAATGGAGGGGCTTAGCCCCGCCAAGCTATTGAATAGCTGCTGAGTATACTTCTGCACAACAAGAACTTACCAAGCGAAGAAATTCACAGAGTTCCAGAGTCCACCTCATCTTCCTCACGCCGAAGAAAGTAAGAGGAAGAAGGCTGTGCCGCTTAAGTATTTGGGCAGCCTGTGCGTAGCGCTGACCCCAGCCGCGTTACCCCCCTGTGTACAGAGTAATCTGTTAGTCTACCTCGGATGCCGCCGTCACCGTGGAGGGATACAGTATATCATATTGGAGTGATCCAATATAGTGCTAACAATGGCATATATTCAGTACATTTGAACATAAGGAAAGTGCAGTAACAAGTTAAAATAAGCATTGATTATAAATATTTTAAATATTTTGCAGATTGTTACAAGCTAAGACTGTTTTTACCTAAAAAGTTAATTAAGATCTATCCACAGTATCTGCTTATCTATCTGTCTGTCAATCTGTCCGTCCGTCCGTCCGTCCGGCCGGCCGTCTGTCAGTCACCTGGTAGATTAATATTATCCATTATAACATAATAAGGTAACCTATAGGCGTGTTGTGGAATTTGCAGTAAAGTGTTGTTCTTCAACTTCAGGACGCTCTTGTTTCGTGGGTTGAGTCTTCCAGCGCAGTTGAAAGTTAGTTACTCCCTGGTTGGCTAGAGATTCACGTAACTGGAGAGGAATAGAAGACATGAGAAGGTCTTTCCTTTATTTTCATATGTGTATATATATATATATATATATATATATATATATATATATATATATATATATATATATATATACATATATATATATATTATTTTTTTCCTTGGAAGCATTAAACAGCCTTAAAGGACGACTTCACCCATTTTCTCTTCATCCCTTCATTATATCTACATATAATAGGTCCTCACTAATGCTCATGCTGATATGGTACCATTTCTTTCTACTCGGTCTGTGTCTCATAGGAGGACTGTGGACAGTCCAAAAACCCGTCTACCAGTGACATCATCGTTAGGCAGGATTTGTTTTTCCAACAAGATTTCAATTTTATTATTTCGATTTTTACTAACGAGAGAACAATGGCTTCTATTAATGCATTGCAACTTTCCAGGAATACAAAGCCTGCAGTTTCTATTAGCTTGGATTCCCCATCGATGATGTCACAGATAGGTTTCTGAACTGTCCACAGCCCTCCTCTGAGACACAGACTGAGTAGAAGAAAATGGTACATTTTTATCATGAGCATTAGTGAGGACCTATTATATGAAGATAGGTTGAAAATGGGTGAAGTCATCCTAAGAGTTTATTACCTGTTGTAAGAGTTGATCATTAATGTCTGGATTTGTCATGTCAGCGTTAGTCTGAATCTTTATCCTTATCACCTTCCCTTCCTGAATAACTGCTCCCAAAACACACGCGCACACACACACACACACACACACACACACACACACACACACACACACACACACACACACACACACACACACACACACACACACACACACACACACACACACACACACACACACACACACACACACACACACACACACACACAGAGACAATGATGATCTTGATCTGTGATAAAAACTTGAAACCTGAGTCGTGTTGTGGAGAAGACTCACCTCTGTGGCAGAAGAACGCTAACTTTGTAGCACATTCTACATCACCCCACATAAACTGTGGGGACATCACGGCTCCACAATGTTCCTTTCCCCACCCATTATTGGGCTCGTTATCAGCCCAGTGTGTGAAGGAGAGGTTGCTCTGGTCAGACCATGTCCATGCTACTCTGTAAAGGCCGATCCATACGTATTCATTTGTTTCCGATAAAGACACAACTTGGTTGTTCTCTTCAGCATTTTTGATAACAGCCAGGTCTGTGTAACGATCTCTGCAGTATTGCTGGGCAGCCTTCCATGATGATGCCTTCTTGACTAAAATATATTTCTGCTGGACTCCATTATCTAGGGAAGAGAACAGTGAAACAGTGTCACGGTATTCACTTGCTATGCATTCCATGTACATAATGCATTATAAACATAAGCTACTTATAAGGCATTATAATCTGCTCATAAGCCTGTATAATCACAGTTATAAGCACTCATTAATACTCTTAAGGCTTTATAACTGTAATCATAACACATTGCAAGCTTATTATAATGATTTATAAGTATCAAATATTATAATACTTCTTAATTGCTACCAAATGTTTTTCCCATTGACGCAATCTGCGTATATGTGCATGCATGTGTGCACAAGTGAATGCACACATGTACATAGATACCAGTCTGTGTGTGTTAAGTGTGTGTGTTGATTGTACAGTGTAGACAATAAGTTCTTACCATAATAACAGACAAAAGGTTTTTTGCCTTCACAGGTTTCATCAAACCAAAAACCATCAGGACTGATCGTCACACAGAGCTGTTTGGCTGAAGAATAATTTGGATCGCCAAAACCCCAGTTATGATACTCTGTCCTAATCGGTGCATCAACGGCTGACCATCTCCAAGAGTTGACATCATGGCCTATGGTTTTCTTCCAGGATTTGCGGTCATCATACAGTCCAAACCACATAACGTTGCCATCAGAGTTGACTGCTTTCAGACTCTTCACATCTTCCATGTTCTCTATGGTGGCCAGGTCAGTGTACTTCTCTCTGCAGTAGCTCTGAGCATCGTTCCAGGTCATTTCCAAGTTAACAAAGTGATACTCACGAAGCACACAACAGGAGGGTATGTAGAATCCTGAAGGTCAAGAATAGTGGATTTAGAGCTGGATACATTAATATTTAAAAATACTTTTTAGCTTTGCTTTGGTCTGGGAAGTGAAAACGACATGTTGTTGTGTTTTGACATTGCTATTTTTAATCCATTAATTGAAAGAAAATTTTGGAATATCATTATAGCCCAATGTACTGCTGTAATTTTCAATCATACATGAATACAATCTATATAATGCATAATGATTCTATTTAGAATATCATATATTTCATAATGTATGTATATACAGTTGATAAGTCCAGCTGTATATCACTGATGTTTGTATATCACTGACACCAGTGTTAATTTTGTCAACTAAAACTGATGACTAAAACTACGACTACATACATTGACAATTTCGTCAACAATTAAAAACGACACTATAATGTCAGGGAGGGACTAGTGGAGAAGAGATCCAGTAGAACTAAGGCAAGTCATTTTATGCTTGGTTGTGTGCGGTTGTCACGCTCCAAAAATAGCTCAAAACGTGTCGCTTGTAGATCTGCTTTTTTCGGTATTATTATTACCCCAAAAATACATTTTAAGTCGACTAAATCAACTGTAGATTTAGTTACTAAAACTAGACTAAAACTAAAACAAAAACATTTCAAGTGACTAAAATATGACTAAAACTAAATGAAATTTTATTAAAATGACTATGACATCTTCCCAACTGTGCTAAAATTAAAGTGTTATAATGTAATACTTATCCTGACAACAACATCCACCTCCCCTGGTAACAACAACACCATCATATATCACTCATGCGTTTCCCAATCCTTAGTTTAGCTCTGATACCAAACACCTGGCCTGCACAAAATGATGCAAACCATGAAGATTATCATCTGGTCAACTATTGTTTCAAGCGGCTTGAAAAGTAATTCAGTGCCATGTTTACCTATAGTCAAATCCAACTGCCATCTCAATCTCTCTTTGTCCATATTGTTTATAAGCAAGAAATAAAATAATACAATAATTGCAGTTTTGTCTTATACAGTCTTTGTCTTATACTGTATGTTACTGCATGTTTTAATACAAATGGTCAAAACTCTTGAAATGTAAAAAGCTAATAAAACAAACAAATAACAAGATACTCCATGGTCTTACCAGAGAGGAGGATGATCAGAAGTAATGTATGATCCATGACTTCTCTGTGAGGAAATAAACAACAACAGTTCACATCAGAATCAGTTTCAATGTCACATCACGTTTACATGTAAATCAGTGGATATAGATAATCAGCTGTTCACAATACACAGACAGGATTAATTTATAGTGTGACTCTAATGTTCATAAACAAAACATCATAACATTACTTCTGGCATAAAAAGAAAAGAAAAAAGAAAATATCCTTACGTACAGTGTGTGGCCAAAAAGCTTCAAAACAGATTTATTTTAATTCATTAAAACAGTTGAATGATAAATCTACGGAATAGATTTGATTAAACTTTCAGATTTAACTGAAATCTGAATTACAAGTGTATTTTATACTCAAACTTAAATGTAAAACATTTAAGAAATTACAACATTTTCCCATCAAATTCTTCCTTTTAATATAAGAGGACACTGGCATACCATACCAGTCTTCTATAAATATCTTAAAAGCACTTTAAAAAGTAATTAGTAATTAAAAGTACACTCACCATGAAAACTTGATGTCTGGTGTTGCAACTGTTGATTGTATCAAAGAAATGTAACTATGGAGTAAATCTGCAGAGCTGGATACCTTTCCCGAACTTTGATAAGTCACCTTTATTATATAGAGAAGTTGCAAACGTTTATTTTCATATGCAAATGAGGTCATATGGTGATTGGGTTTATGGAAACGTTTCAGTCGCCAAGGTGAATACTTACTACAGCTTGACTGTCATGTTGTTGTATTGTTTCCAAACATTTTCCAACAACATCCAAACATTTCCAAGACAGCCAATCTACAAGCCTTGCAACACATTGCATCTTGACACTTTGTGAGCTTGTAGATCGACTATTTGTGAGAAATTGTGAAACATTTTGAAAATGTTTGGAAATCTTTACCCAGAATCAAATGCCCAAAATAGGGAAGTGAATGCAAAAAATATAGCAATAAAAGGAAAAGGGAAATATGTATTGGAGTAAGATAGATATAGAGACATCAGACCTTTGGGGGACCGGGACCCCAAATAATGTTCTGGGAAGACAAAGTGTGGAAGCTGAACAGAAGAAGGTTAAAGGGATATTTCACTTTCAAAAACACTTTGGGTCATTTTATCGTCTACTCTGGCTTTTGGGAGCCCCCTGGACAGTTTTTAAGTGGCTTGATTCAGTATATAGATATTTGATATTCATAACTTCAAACTCCATTTTAACCATGTTAGTTTCATCGGAAACACCCGTCCTTGGTTCTGGTGACTGATAATGTCCTTCTAATACGCGAGGAGACGTTTTTTCAATTCCTTTTTTCATTTATTTTGAATATTTTGAATAATTAAAAAAGGTACAATAGAAAAAAAAAATGAAATAAGTAATCGAAAAAACACGGGCCCCTCACGTATTGGGAGGGCAGGATGAGTCATCAGAACCAAGGTCGGGTATTTTTGATGAATCTAACATGTTAAAAATGTAGTTTGAAGTTATAATGGGTTTGCATAGGTAGGCCTATAGGATAAAATGAATATCAAATATCTAAATACTGAATCAAGCAACTTAAAAACTGTCTGGGGTGTTCACAAAAGCTTGAGTAGACGATAAAATGACCCAACAATGTTTTGAAAGTAAAATATCCCTTTAAGTGCTCTTACACTATAGATGGGTTTCCGCGCGACGTCATCACAGAGCAGAGTGTGCAATCTGCGCATGCGGGAGGTAGAACGACCCGGAAGTGCCATTCACTCTATTGTTATTTTCGGGATTTAGATAGGCATAATGCTGCTATTATAGGCATAATAGGCATAATGCTGCTATTATATACAGACAGATCCAACTTCCGACAAATCATTTTTATTGAGTAAAGAAGATATTACAAACTGCATCATTTAATCTACTTTCATTAAACCCGGTGAAGACCATTTATTTTATCAATGTCCAATGGCCAGAGCTGCTGCGGGTAATAGCGCCCTCTACAGGCTCTTCCCTCCACTGCGCGCGCATCATCCTCTCATGTTTACAAACGGGAAACCCATCTATACAACACACCTGATGAAGATATGTGTAGCCTATTGCTGCTAGTGTGCAGGAAAAGTACAGAAACATATTAATAGAGTAGAACTTTCACTTTCAGTCGAAATTTTCACTTGCACAGGAAACCGGGTTCAAATCCAGGATAGAAGAGGAAAGTTACATAATGCAGGTAAACTATATATTCTGCACTTTGACTTTTATTATTTTTATGTGACTTTATTTAATTTAATTTACTCTTGTTTTGTTGTTGCTTTTTCATCCTTTAATTTACTTTTGTTTTGTTGTTGCTTTTTCATCCTTTAATTTACTTTTGTTTTGTTGTTGCTTTTCTTTATCCTTAAATGCCCTTTTTGCCTCATGTAGTACTTTGTATCGTCATTGTGCATGAAAGGTGATATACAAATCCATTTGCCTTGTCTGGGTCATGTCCAGCCATGTCCTCTCCTTTCAGTCACGTTCCCGGTAGCCACACCGTCACGCATCAAATGAAATACTGCAACTATCAATCTCTTTTTAGTTTTTATGGGGGGGGGGGAGGGAATAAACTGCCTTTCCCCCAATACTCTTTTTGTTTTGTTTTGTTTTCATCAAGGGTTTGATTATGGAACACACATCATCACATGACCTTCACCAGTGGTGTAAAGTAACTAAGTACATGTACTCAAGTATTGTACTTAAGTACAGTTTTGAGGTATTTTTACTTTACTGGAGTATATCAAATTTTCAGTACTTCTACTTCTATTCCACTACATCTCATTGTACTTTACTCCACTACAATTATTTGAAAACTTTAGTTATTAGTTACTTTGCAATTATCAATTATTATATTATAAAACATACATTAACCACTTTAGCCTTATTTTATACATAGGCTATTTGAAAATAGCATCGCGACACGTTGTGAGCTTGTAGATCTGCTATTTTCAAACATTTTAGTACTTTTACTTTTGGTACTTTAAGTACATTTTGATACCAATACTTTTGTACTTTTACTCAAGTAAATTTTGAATTCCGGACTTTTACTTGTAACGGAGTATGCCTATATAGCAGTATTGATACTTTTACTTAAGTAAAATATATGAGTACTTTTTCCACCACTGACCTTCACATGTTGCCTCTGAGGTCAGAGCAGGTTTCATAGATCAGTAGTTCGCAAACTTTTACATGTCAAGGACCACCAAATTGACACCTGTACTAGACCTGTGCCCCTTCCATGCCAATGAATGACCTGATTTTAACTTAGGCTACTTTAGCAGGATAAGAGCTGGGTTTCCCAAATTCCCATTGACATTAACACTCTAATAAAGACACTGCCAGACAAGGTTAAACCAGGTACCAAACAGTGGCGGATACAGAACGTGCCTAATGAACTGGGCCTGGAAAAATCTGTAGAGGGGGGCAAAGCATTTCTACGATGCAACTTTTTGCATGTATGACAACCCATATGGGTACATGGGAACATGCTTGTGGAGCTGCACTTTATTGCCCTACAAAACCAAAGTGCAGTAACGCGGAAAAGGAATCCAAGGAAAAACCAGTGGAAAAAATATTTTTTACAACCTATGGTTCAAGAGTTAAAACATAAAGCGGCCTGGTATTTAGTACCACCATGAAGCCGATTTGAAAAATGTGGCGATGAGTGTCTTCGTTGGCCTACTGGAAGTGTCCAAGCAAAGACATACACGCGCACACGCACACATGCGCATGCGCGCGCACTCATTATGGCATTGTTTACTCGGTTAACTATGGGTGCCTCTAACTACCAAAGACCCCAGAATTGATCTACAACACCAAAAAGCACAGTGTCATTGTCAGCAGACAACAGAGACATGTGTTTTGGGAACTATTCTGACATTTACAGTATGTTTCAGAAATGTAGCAATTCACAAACTGTATGAGTATGAAACAAAAGTTTCACGGAGACGTACAGTACAGTATGCAATTCACTACACTATTGTCTGCCATAACGCTTTCTGCTTTGTACGTAAGTGTGACATATTGCTATTTATTTTTGTTTGTGTTTAGGGACTATCATCATGTATTTACTGTATGCGTAGTTTGCATTTTTTAGCATGTTCACATACTCAAAGGTGAGTGTAAAACACCCCTCTTAAACTATAACACCATAGAAATATGGTCTTGGGAAGAGGCTTGAGACTGATATTTGTCTTGACTCCTACAGCTCTGTTTCTCACAGGAACCATGCAAAACAATGTGATTTGCACCTGTCTGATTTCCATTAGGACACAACCAAGGTCAAGGTGTGGTGGTGTTGAGGTTTATTATGGACAGTAGGTAATTCCTCTGCCTGGCCCATGGTCTCACTGAGAGACTTCTGCTAGTAAGTGGAGTCATATCATTTATTAAGCAATAAAACACATTAACATAGATTTCTAACGTGCAATATTATTTGTGTAAAGTATTAAAACGTTAAACTGTAAATCAACAGATCAATCTCAAATACATTTGAAACATTTTTTATCACAATATTGACTAACAACAAATATTTTGCATAGGTGTCTCAAATAACATATACCCAGTACACTTCTACGTAAGGAAAGTGCAGTAATATGTTAAAATAAGAATACATTGCAAACATTATACCAAATACCTTTTTGACCTGAAAAGGCATCCATGATATATAGGTCGATCTATCCGTATCTATCTAACACTGTCTGTCTGTCTGTCTGTCTGTCTGTCTGTCTGTCTGATTAAGAAGTTAACCTAGGCTTGTTGTTGAATTTGGAGTAAAGTGTTGTTCTTCTACTTCAGGACTCTCCTGTTTCGTGGGTTGAGTCTTCCAGCGCAGTTGAAAGTTAGTTACTCCCTGGTTGGCTAGAGATTCACGTAACTGAAGAGGAATAGAAGACATGAGAAGGTTTTTCCTTTGTTTTTTCATTTCTCTCTCTCTACCTCACACATTGACTGCAAAAAGACCGGGACATAGTGTGTGTGTATATATGTTAAAGTTCATGTGGGAAAACCGGAACGAGGAGTGCTCATTTTTCCGGCACAGGAGACCTGGGCTGGGCGGCGTTTACTGTAACGTGTGTGTGTGTGTGTGTGTGTGTGTGTGTGTGTGTGTGTGTGTGTGTGTGTGTGTGTGTGTGTGTGTGTGTGTGTGTGTGTGTGTGTGTGTGTGTGTGTGTGTGTGTGTGTGTGTGTGCGCGTGTGTTTGTGCGTATATATATACACACACAAACACACATATATATATAAATATATATTGTTTGAATTATTAAACAGCCTTAAGAATTGATTACCTGTTGTAAGAGTTGGTCACTAATGGCTGGATTTGTCAGGTCAGCATCAGTCTGAATCTTCATCCTCATCACCTTTACTTCCTGAATAGCTGCTCCCAACACACGCACACAAGCACGCACACAAGAACACACACACACACACACACACACACGCACACACACACACGCGCACACGCACACACACACACACACACACACACACACACACACACACACACACACACACACACACACACACACACCACATTAAAATTTAGAAAATATAATTTACATAATATTATTATTATAATTATTACCATTATCTTGACCTTTTGCGCTAAAAACCTGAAACTTTGCTGTATTGTGGAGAAGACACTCACCTCTGTGGCAGAAGAATGCATACTTTTCAAAACATTCAACATCATCCCAAGTAAACTCTGGGTAATACAAGAATGCACAATGTTGAAGTAGACGATAGTTATCGGGCGTTTTATCTTTCCAGTGTGTGAAGGAGAGGTTGCTCTGGTCAGACCATGTCCATGCTACTCTGTAAAGGCCGATCCATGGATTATAAGAGAGAGTTTGCAATAAAGACACAACTTGGTTGTTCTCTTCAGTATTTTTGATAACAGCCAGGTCTGTGTAAAGATGTCTGCAGTGTTGCTGGGCAGCCTTCCATGATAATGCCTTCTTGACTAAAATATATTTCTGCTGGACTCCATTTCTATCTAGGGAAGAGAACAGTGAAACAGTGTCACTATGGACCAAATGCCTGCAGACCATTTATGAACTTTTTAAAGTCAAATTAATCTGTGTATGTGTGCATGCATGAGAGCATAACTTCCTGCCTGTGTGTCTTAAGTATGAATAGATTGTTTTGATTGTAGGCAATATGTTCTTACCATCATAACAGACAAAATATCTTACCTATTCACAAGGTCCATCACTCCAAATACCATAACTACTGATTTTCACACAGAGCTCTGTGGCTAAATAGTGTCACCATGAAACACATGCCAGAAACAATTATATCATTTTTAATGTAAAAATCAATCTGTGTATATGTGCATGCATGTGTGCACAAGTGAATGCACATACAGTATGTGCATGACTGTGTTAAGTGTGTTTGTTGATTGTACAGTGTAGGCAATGACTTCTTACCATCATAACAGACAAAATATAGTTTCTCTTCACAGGATGCATCATCCCAAAAACCATCTGGCCTGATTACCACACAGAGTGATGTGGATACAGCATAATTTGGCTCGCCAGAACCCCAGTGATGATACTCTGTCCTGATCGGTGCATCAACGGCTGACCATCTCCAAGAGTTGACATCATGGCCTATGGTTCCCTTCCAGGATTTGGGGTCATCATACAGTCCAAACCACAACCATTTATCTTTGCCATGATAGACTTCTTTCAGACTCTCCACATCTTCCATGTTCTCTATGGTGGCCAGGTCAGTGTACTTCTCTCTGCAGTAGCTCTGAGCATCGTTCCAGGTCATTTTCAAGTTAACAAAGTGATACTCACGAAGCACACAACAGCAGGAGGGTATGTAGAATCCTGAAGGTCAAGAATAGGGGGATTAGAGCTGGATACATTAATATTTGTTTTAATATTTGTTTAGTAATTATTTTATTTATTTGCTTTGGTCTGGGTAGTGGAAAACTATATGTTGTTATACTTATGTCTTGATGTTATTTTTTATTCTAAACCGTTAATTGTATTGAATTAAATATTGGAATATTGCATGTTGTTTGCCATAGCCCAGTGTACTTGATGGTATATCTTTCAATCATACATGAATAAAATAAATAGCACATAATGATTCTATTAGAATAAGTCAACTTTACAGTGCATGTAATTAATAGATAATAAAATAAGACCAGAATGTGCCTGACTGGTATTGCATCAAACACTGACATTAGAACTGGTTCCAAGTTGGAAATATTGGAACCAATGTCAGGATATAATTTGTCGGTACCAAAAGTAGAATTTGAAAATACATGCCGGTGGCATTCACAAACTCGTTAAATTTGTATCCAGTCACTTTTGCAACCAAGGACAATCATCATCAATCAACCTCAAGATAATTGTCATGAGGACCCCCTCGAAAATTAGATGCTTTATATCAAGGGACTTATCCTCTAGTGACATTTCTAAATAAATAGTTTGAATAAATTATGATTCTTGTCTTTGGCAAAAGGGACTGGATTATCAACTATATTAAAAGTTAATAACCACTTAAGCACTACAGACTTGTATATCAGATGTGGACAAGCTTTTCAAACACATGATCATTCAGCTGTTTTTCAAGGTTGACTGATCACCCAGACAGTGAAAGCCACCACTGCTTTAATGTGTTATTAAAGGCTGCAATTTAGAATAATTGAAGCATAGTATAATAATAAAGTCAATCATTTCATAATAAAAATGTACAAATAATGAGGCAATTATTTAATATAATAATAAAGTTTAGGGAAATTCTGATTTTCGGGGTGAAAGTTAATGATAGTTGTTTTGGAACAACTGAATTGATCACCTCAATAACTCAAACACCCCTGCACTTTGTTGTATGATAAATAGTGAAAACAGCTGATCTACAAGCCACAACCTGTCGAATAGCAACACGTTGTGAGCTTGTTTTTCTTTATTTTTTTCATGTGCCTAAAACAAGGACACCAGGGTCATGTGACTAAATAAATAACATAAGGACCTCAGGACTTTTTAAAAAGAGTTGATTATTACAGCAGTCATCTTGTATCATTGCCTGACCCGTCTTCTTCCCGACTGTGCTTATTGTTCAAGTGGGGCTTGAAAAAGCAGTTCAGTGCCCTGTTTTCCAACTGAAATCCAATTGTCATCTCAATCTCTATCATTGATGTCATTATTGCTTATAGGCAACAAAGAATTGTAGTTTAGCAAAGAGCTGTCTTTGTCTGTTATGTTTTAATACAAATGGCCAAAGGCACTTGAACTTAAAATGCTAATTAGAGTGCAACGCCAACAACACACTCCATGGTCTTACCAGAGAGGAGGATGATCAGAAGTAATTTATAATCCATAGCTTCTCTGTGAGGAAATAAATAGTTAGATAAACAGTTATGACTTTAATGCCGTATAACTTAAACGTCACTATATTAATTATGGCATAAAAGGAGAAGAACTAATTAAATATTATTTACATACAGTATACATGCAAAAAAAAGCCTTGTCATTAACAGAATAGCTTTGTGGTGGTGTACAAAATATATTGATTGTTGGAGCCTCCATTTGTTTTTAGAAAATGAATTAAAAACATTTGAAGGATACATTATACCAAATATATTTTTGTTCAACTTTTAGATTTAACTTTGCACTGTGTATTTTATACCCAGAGTTAATAAACTACAGACTACAAAAATATTGAAAGGTTTTAGCTGCCTTACAGAACATTCCCTATAGCATCATTATGCTCCAATCTTTTTTTATATAATCGGCCACTGGAATACCAGTCTTCTAACCAGCTGCCTGTGAATAGATAATAGAAAAAGTACACTTACCATTTGAAAACTGTGTGTGGTTTCATAAAACAAATGAACGATGGAATAAATCTTTCAGAGCTGGATACCTTAACCTGAACTTTGATGAGACACGTCTATCTTATAGTGATGTTGCAAGCTTGCAAGCTAATTATTTTCATATGCAAATACGGGGATTTTTAGGATTAGGATTATGGAAAATGTCACCTTTTGGTGACTACTTGCTGCAGCTTGGCTGTCATGTTGTTGTCTTGTTTCCAAACATTTTCTAACAACATCCAAACATGTCCAAGCATTTTCAAGATGTTTCACAATTTCTAGAAAATAGCCTGTCCAGCTCGCAACGCAACACATCGAGCTTGTAGATTAGATATTAGGGGACTGGGACCCTAAGTAATGCTCAGGAATCACAAAGTGTAGAGGCTGAACAGGAGAAAGTTAAATGCTCTTACACAATACAACACACCTGAAGATATGTGTTGCCTATTGCTGATAGTGTGCAAGGAACAAAAGAAAAATATTCATATGGAGTAGAACTCCACTGTAATTTAATGTGACATATCCAGTAAGGTTTCAATATTTAATTCAACTATAGAAAGCTTGTTTTGTGGCAACCTGCAAGTCGGAAAAGTATATGATGTTATTATAACTATATTCTGCACTTTCATTATTTTTATTAGAGGTGTAAAGATACTGTCATTGTATTGATGTATTGATTTTGAGATCCAAAGATGTATGTATTGATTTAAGATCGTTTTTCAATGCAAAGAATTGATGGTATCGATACTAAGAACTTAATGCGTTATTTTTAGCATGCTGAGACAAAGGGGTTTAGTTACTCAACGCAGGGTTCCATATACTGTAGCTACTGTACACTTGGTCTATCAATAAATGAGTGCAATCTCTGTGTTCATATCAAGGTGTGAGTTGTGTGTTCAAATAAAATGACATTGGCCGCGTTTCCCAAAGAGATTCGTAGAGATGCTGCGTTGAGATCCTGCGCAGGTTGTACGACGGGTCTAACGTGCGTCCACACAATCTGCGCAGTACCATAGCAGGCACGTAGATTTCAGGTCATGTGTAGCCTACGCAGCTTGCGTAAGAGCCTGGGACCCGGCGAAACCTATGCTCTACCCTCATTAGTAGCAGCTGGTTGTGCCCAACGTGCAATCGGTTCCCACGTCCACGGCGTTACGTGTCTGCTAAAACTACATTTGGGAGACAGAATGGCGTATCCTACTCTCCTCCTACTTCTGCGAGAGGCGTAGCCCTGCAGTGCTGTCCTACGAAGCAGTTTGTTACTAGCGCCCTGGGGCGCTAGTAACACCCATCGTAGCGAAATAGATCTATGAAAAGACCGACTACAAACACACACACACACATATAATTTACACACACACACACACACACACACACACACACACACACACACACACACACACACACACACACACACATATATATATATATATATAAATATATATATATATATATATATATATATATATATATATATATATATATATATATATATATATATACACACACACACACAACGCGGGCAGCTGCGCTGCTTCTAGCCCTGATTCAGAGCGTTAGTGGTTACAGCCACACATGTCCGTAAAGCGTCCGTCAAGTTTCTGTACGGACGCCGGAAGTCCCATCCACTCCCATGTTAAGTTTAAAACCGGAAGTACCGTTCCGTTTTTTTTTTTAACATGGGAGTGGATGGGACCTCCGGCGTCCGTACGGCAACTTGACGGACGCTTTACGGACATGTGTGGCTGTAGTTCACTAACGCTCTGAACCAGGGCTTCGTCCTCTATATGCATGAACCCGAAGTTTACAAATTGTACTCTCACGGATGATCCGATCGTCTGATAAAAATATTAAGCATATGCCAAGTTAACTAAAGGTATATAAATGATGCTGAGCTAAACATGTTTACTTAATTTCGAAGTTTTATAGTTAAACGTTATGATGAAAGTCCCCAGTTCCTCTCACAAAGTGACAGCTGTTGCGCTCGCCATGAATGGTTAAAACATCTTTTGAAACTAGCAGATCTACAAGCTCAAAACGCTTCACAAGCTTGTACATCTGCTATTTTCAAAAGATTTTAATACATATTAATTTTGGGAAATGGGACATTCTGCATTCCTTTTGGTATTTTAAGTATATTTAATTTACTTGCATAATGGGGACACTTTAGTGTTTTATTTACCTTGCAGATGTCAACTCACCACTGTAATTTCATTCATAAATATATTATTCAAAAGTTGTATTTGGAGTGGACTGCTTCAGGACATCTGACAGTTGCCTCTGGTATTTTTATGATCCATTTCACTTTCGCAAAGGGTGTTTAAACTGCAGTGTAGCTAGGACAGCCCTACGTAGTTTACGTAGGCTTTACGTAGACTTCGTCCAGGAGGTCTTTACGTCTATGCTGTCTCACGAATGTAGTTTTAGCACACACGTAATGCCGTGCGCTTGAGCACCTACGACGATGGTGCCTCCTGAAGCCAGGTTAGATGGCACGTAGAGCACACACAGCTGCTACTAATGAAGATAGTGCGTGGCGGGGTTGCTACTGCGCAGGTGCGTGGAGGCTCTTACGCAGCTTCTAGGCTGCACATGAGCTCAAATTCGTTTGGGAAACCTGGCCATTATATTTGCCAGAAAATTGCTGTGTTTACTTATTTAGGTATACATAATAATGAAGTTGCGCCTTCAAATTCTTCACTAGCCACACTTATGTATCACACAGATTGAATCATTGGGCTAAAAAGTTGCTGTATCGATTTTAAATGATTGAATCGTATCGTACCGCCATAAATGCAACTTTATTTTATTTATTTTAAATTCGTCACTCTTTTTTATCCTTAAATGCCCTTTTTCCATGTGGGAAGAGAAATCATGACTATATCTGTTGTTGTTGTTTTTTTCTTTTTTTTTTCTTATGTTTTTGTAATGTTTTTTCTGTTCTTGGTTGTCATATTGTTATTATGTATTTGTATGATTTCTATGTGATGTCTGTGATGTGATTTGCTCTGTTTTTGTTTGATTATTTATAGACATTTAATACAAGAGCCATATTGTTGTTGTTATGTTATATAATTGAAAATGCCAATAAATATATATATATTTTTTTAAATGCCCTTTTTCCTTATGTAAGGTACACTTTGAATTGTCAATGTGCATGAAATGTGATATACAAATACATTTGCCTTGCCTTGTCTAGGTCATGTCCAGCCATGTCCTCCCCCTTCATCAGTGACGGAAGAAGTACTCATATTTTTTACTTAAGTAAAACTTTTACTCAGATCAAAAAACGAGTACATGACCATTGCGTGTGCCATTCGGACATTTGATAAACTATATTTTCATGGCCGTGTTCAAATCCAGTCCTACTGTATATTGTGCTAATCAGATCAATATTGACAGAGTTATGACTATTTGAAGTCTTAAACACTGTAAGACTGCTGTACACACACACACACACACACACACACACACACACACACACACACACACACACACACACACACACACACACACACACACACACACACACACACACACACACACACACACACACACACTCATGCACACAGTCAGGTAGCCAAATACACTCGTATTTAGAAGCTTGTGACGGCATTGGTGTGAGAATGCACTGATTAATGATTGATCAAATATGCAATTCACTACAATATTGTCTGCCGTAACACTTTATGCTTTGTACTTCTATATGTAGGCCTATCTATAATATTTATTTTTGTTTGTGTTTGGGTACTGTGATCATCTATTTGTGTTTTTAGTATGTTCACAAACTGTAAAACACCCCCTTGTCATCGACATAATCCTTCAGATAACAGAAAAGCAAAAGTGTGACTGAAGGTTTTTCCTCCTATCAGGGAAGTTCTGATTTTAAAGGTGTCTTCTCACTGGCGCTGTATTCAAGACCACCTAAAGTGAGGAGGGTGAGACCTAGTCAAGGCAACAATTTGAATCCTAATAGAGACCATAAATTCTAACAATATCATAAAAGACCATAGAAATATGGTCTTGAAAACAGATTTCAGACTGCTATTTGTCTTGACTCCTACAGCTCTATTTCTCACAGGAACCATGCAAAACATTTGATTTGCACCTGTCTGATTTCTATTAGGACACAACCATGGTCCAGGTGTGGTGGTGTTGAGGTTTATTATGTAGGTAATTACTCTGCCTGGCCCATGGTCTCACTGAAAGACTTCTGTTAGTAAGTGGAGTCACATCAGACTCAGTATGAACGATGAATGAATACAAAAATAGCTCTAAATATAGATAAATGCATTTATTATAAGTATCTACCTAGTAATGAAGTGTAGTGTAGTTTGGTGTAGTTTTTGTGGCAATACTCTTATATTGATACAGTATTATCAACGGAAATTGAAGAAAGTTACATTTTCTTTTAGATTATTGTTTTTGTCCTTTTTTGTCTTTTTGTTTGTTTTTTGTTTTTGTTTGTTTGTTTGCTCTTTTCTTACTTGGATTAGTAAACGTATATATGACATTGTTTTTCAGTTTTGTTAAATCAAAATATGAAACTGTGTTCATGATCTGTCTTGATATTTGATTTTGCATTTAAATGAGGTAGGCAACATAAGCAACATAAGCCTACACCTTTTTCGGACCATTTTAATGTGCATTACTGATATGTACTGTACTATACTTGATTATCTAAAAGGACCGAATATAAACAAACTAAACCTTAAGCTACCATCTGTATTAGATCTAGTTTACTTTCTCACTTCTTTACTTTCTCTCAATTCACTTACAATAAACCCTTTGCATATAGGTGTCATAAACAAGTATTTAAAAAGATTTTCGATATTTGTTTTGAAGGCAAGAATTGACTCCTACAGCTCTGTTTCTCACAGGATCCATGCAAAACAATGTGATTTGCACCTGTCTGATTTCCATTAGGACACAACCAGGGTCAAAGTGTGGTGGTGTTGAGGTTTATTATGTTGGTAATTCCTCTGCCTGGCCCATGGTCTCACTGAGAAACTTCTGCTAGTAAGTGGAGTCATATCATGTATTATATCTACTTTACTTTCTCACGCTATTCTCTGAGAAGAAACCCTTTGCATAGGTGGCATAAACAAGTGTCTCAAATTGCTTCCTGCAAATTTATTGTTATTGTAAAAGATTTTTGAAGATTCAATTTTTTACCCCTTAAAACACATTTTCAAAAGAATTTCAGAAATAAAATAATTAAAACCCTTTTAAGAAATAGTGAAAATAGCAGATGTTGGCTATTTTCACAATTAAATAGGGCTCGGTGCGGTCACACGGAACTTTAATTCCGCCTATGTGGGCAGATTCCGCCAATGCTTTTCAAAGGGAACGGAGCGTTTTCTTTTGCGGACATCCTCGAAATGCAACAAACCGCTCCGTTCCCATTGAAAAGCATTGGCAGAATACGCCTGAATAGGCAGAATCAAAGTTCGGTGTGACCGCACCCTAGTGCTTCATTCATTTATTTTTAAATTTGGGTCATGGGAATTTTCCTTTTGGGTCTTGAGCTGAAATGTTTGTGAACCCCTAACTGATAGACTTGTGCTAGGGAGTGGAATTACTAGATAGAATACCTTATTAGTCAGAAATGCAAACAGCACGTGGTACAGTCAGACATTTAAGCTAAAAGGATAACACAAAAAAGTACTAGGGACTTGATCTAGTTTACTTTCATTCATAATATATGCAGTAAACACAACTTAACTCACAACACCAATACATGAATAATAATAATAACTTTATTTGTATAGCACTTTTTAAAACAGGAGTTAAAATATCGAAAATAAAATAAAACATATAAATGTAAAAGCCTAAGGATAAGGATTGCAGAGATAAGGGAACATTTAACACAAGTCCTAACAAGTGAAAAAACACTTTCTAGCAGACCAAGAGGAGTCTAAAATAAATGCAATAGTCAATACGAAATACATTTCATTTCAGACATGTGCCCATATCAACAAACAGACACATACACGCATACACAAACATAGTTATGCCAAAATTAGGTGATCTAGGGGAAGGCTTTCTTTAACAGATGTGTCTGACTCTGAACAAAAGTGAAGGATGATGACACAGAATTTGCTTTTTTGATTGCCAAGGGTAGGGCGTTCCATAGCCTAGGTGCTTGGACGGCAAAAGCCCGGTCACCGTGTTTTGGCCCCCCCTAGCAATAATGTCTGGATTTGTCAAGTCAGCATCAATTGCCTACCTAACATTGACTTGTAACTACAGGAAGATCAAAGCTATTTCTAAGATTAGTAGTTGTAGTATTTGTGGAAAAAATATTTAAACTTTGAACTGCAAATCAATCTCAAATACAATAAAACATTTTATTATTTTTTTTCTCAAACTATTCGCTAAGAAGAAACTCACTGCATAGAAGGCATAAAATAATGGTTACGTATGTAACCACGGTTATGAGAGCGATTGGATCACTCCAATATGATATATCCCTCCCTAGACTAACAGATTACTCCGTATACGGGGGTGTACCGCGGCTGGGGGCGGCGCTACGCACCTGCCCAAATACCTACGTGGCACGACCTTCTTCCTTGTGTCCTTTCGAGGCGCGCAAGGACACCGCAAGACGGTTGGAGTGATCCAATTGCTCACATAACCGTGGTTACATACGTAACCATCGTTATGTAGCGATATATTGGATCACTCCAATATGATATCAGAGTATCAGATTAATCAGTGAACTAGGAAAAAGAACAAAGCTCAGACTCACCTTCAAGAAGGGGTTGAGCTCAAGTTCTCAACAGAGAGCTTTTGCCCGTTTACACAGAAGCAGAGGCAACCCCCAAAACGGCCTGTTCCACCTGGTCGGAAGGGACCACATCAGCAATAAAACCTAGCAAAGGTGCTAGGTGTCGTTCAGTTGGCCGAGGCACAGACATCAGACAGGGGAACCCCCCGGAACTGTGCCCAAGAGGTAGCCACACCCCTGGTGGAGCGTGCCACCAGAGAGGCCGGCAAAGGCCGACCGGCCAACCGATACGTGCCAGTGATGGAAACAACAAGCCGATGCGAGAGTCTCTGTTTAGAAAGCCTCTCTGGGCACAAGTCACTGCGGGCACCACCTACATCACCCTCACCCGAGGAAGGGATGTAGGCCGATAAGTATAACGGCCTGTTCACATGATCGGAGGACAGCACCTTCGGCAGAAAAGAGGGGTCAGGTTGGAGGGTGACACACATCCTGTCAGGACCCATCCAAAAACACTCTGCACTCACAGAGAGTGCATGGAGCTCACTGACCCTCTTAGTGGAAGTGCTAGCCCCCAGGAACGCCACCTCCCACGAAAGGTGCCTAAGGGAAATAGAGTCCAGGGGCTCAAAGGGCGGCCGAGCAAGTACCGACAGCACCAAGCCGAGGTCCCAAGTGGGAACCAGAGGAGCCCACACCGGACAAAGGTGCCTAACGCCCATCATGTAGCGGGACAGCAATGGGTGCCTACCCATCGGTAGGGCGGCCAGGGCGGCCACGGCCACGTCCAGCAGGGGGGCCCCTGCGCTGTTGATGGCGCTGCCATGAGTGTCCATGGTCTGGCCTCCTTGGAAGGACGGAAAAACGTCCCTGCACCTTAGTCCAGCACTCGCGTAACACCACAACGAACCATGGGGACAGGTGGGGACAAGCAGGTGACCAGCGGCCGGCACTCCCCACTGGAGGCCAAGGGCCGTCGCCACCCTCTCCAAGAGGGGGCGCATGGCGTATGGCACGCTAGCAGCTGGCATCAGGCTAGCGCGGGAGTGGGCAAAAGACCCAGCCGGAGATGGTGCCACCCGGAACATCAAGGCACGGTCACCAAACAGCAGCTCCTCATCACCCGCCGCGCTCACTGCCTCACGCAGGGCAGCCGCCTCATGCCCGAAGCCTAAGGCCTCTGCCGCACGGAGTCTGGGAGGGGGGGCACCCAGAGCAGCCGCGGGGGGACCCCGCCGTCGGTTAGAAAACTGCTGACGGACCACCGAACCCGAAGGGGGAAGGCCACCATCCCGAGGCCTCTGTTAGACCAAGGCCTTTATTTTTCTGCATTTTTTGTATTTATCTGTGATACAATACACACCAAGTGAATTCTTAACGTCTAAGGCTTGCAAAGCATGGAAAACAACAACGTAAAA
>NC_137604.1:17760769-17920769 GCF_963280865.1 Gymnoscopelus braueri
ACATCTTCCCAACTGTGCTAAAATTAAAGTGTTATAATGTAATACTTATCCTGACAACAACATCCACCTCCCCTGGTAACAACAACACCATCATATATTTTACTTCATTGTTTGCTTTTCACAATCCATTAGTTTAGCTCTGATATCAAACACCTGGCCTGCACAAAGAGATGCAAACCATGAATGTGGAAATGTGTGGGGCTTTAAAACGCAATTCCATGCTGTTTTCCAACTGAAATCTAATGTCCATCTCAATCTCTTTCATTGATGTCAATATTGCTTATAGGCAACACATAATTGTAATTTAGCAAAGAGCTACTGTCATATATGTTATGTTTTAATTAAAATGACCAGAGCACTTAAAAAAAAGTAAACCATGCAACACGAAGAAATAACAACAAAAACTCCATGGTCTTACCAGAGAGGAGGATGATCAGAAGTAATTCATAATCCATAGCTTCTCTGTGAGTAAATAAACAGCAACAGTTATCACCATGTAAACACAGACAAGATTAATTCACGGTGTAACTTTAATGTCATAACTTAAACATCACTACATAACTTATGGAATAAAGGGAAAAGAAAAAGAAAACATTATCCTTTAAATACAGTATGTGGACAAAAAAGCTATGTCATGGACAGAATGGTTTTGTGGTGTGCTACTGTAGATCAATAATATATTGATTATTGTAGCCTCAATCTAGATTGTTTAATGAAATGAACTTAAAATAGTTTAAGGATAACTCTATCAAATAGATGTTATTAAACTTTAAGATTTGACCGAACAATCGGACTTACAAGAGTATTTTATACTCAAAGTTAATGTAAATAAACATTCAAAACCACTTTTACACCAAATTATTGATATAAGAGGACATTGGCATACCTGTCTTCTAACCAACTGCCTGTAAAAAGTTAAATGAAAAGTACACTCACCATATGAAAACTCAATGTCTGATGTTGCAACTGTTGCTTTGTATCAAAGAAATGTAACTATGGAGTGAATCTCTCAGAGCTGGACACCTTTGCCTGAACTTTGATAAGACGTTGCAAGCTTTAAATGTTTTCCTATGCAAATACAGGGATTGTTTGTTTTAATTGGGACTAAGGAAAAGTTTCAGAGACCTTTTGGTGAATGGTTGATACAGCATCGCTGTCATGTTGTTTTACTGCAAGTAGACGTTTTGCCTATAATGGCCAAGGGACACGTAGGGTTAAAGCGTTTCATATATTTGAGTAATCGCTGATATAGATATATTCTTAGTTCATGCATAATAGATAGATCAGGTTTTGGGGGTTTGTGACCCCAAATATTGTTCTGGGAAAACAAATGTTATTTTCCACATGTGGAGGCTGAACAGAAGAAGGTGAGATGAAATCATGAGTATTGTATTGTGTAAGGGCATTTGATGCTGTTACACAATACAATACTCCTGATGAAGTATGTTTAGCCTATTGCTGTTTGTGTGCAAGAAAAGAAAGACAAATATTAGCTTTTGTAAAGATACCAATACTTATCAAAGAAGAGAGTATAACCCCACTGTAATTTAATGTGAACTATTCAATGTAACAATTTAAGTCTAGAAAGCTTGTTTTGTGGCAACGTGGCCTGTAGGAAAATTAAAACTATAATCACTTTGAGGTTTATTATTGTTATGCTACTTTAATGTGTTTCATTTATATCTTTTTTAATCCTTAAATGCCCTTTTTTGATTTATGTAAGACACTTCAGTGATGTGTGATGGTGTCATCAATATTGACTGAGTTACGGCCGTTTGAAGTCTTAAACACTGCTGTACACACACACACACACACACACGCACGCACACACACACA
This sequence comes from Gymnoscopelus braueri, assembly GCF_963280865.1. NCBI lineage: Eukaryota > Metazoa > Chordata > Actinopteri > Myctophiformes > Myctophidae > Gymnoscopelus > Gymnoscopelus braueri. The sequence goes on from NC_137604.1 coordinate 17,762,606, forward strand.
CACACACACACACACACACACACACACACACACACACACACACACACACACACACACACACACACACACACACACACACACACACACACACACACACAATACACATACACGTATTTAGAAGCTTGTGACGGCATTGGTGTGAGAATGACAGAACAAATATGCAATTCATTACAATATTGTCTGCCGTAACACTTTCTGCTTTGTATTTCTGTATATAGGCCTATCTATAATATTTATTTTTGTTTGTGTTTGGGGACTGTGATCATCTATTTGTATTTTTAGTATGTTCACAAACTCAAATGTGAGTGTAAAACACCCCCTTATCATTGACATAATCCTTCAGATAACAGAAAAGCAAAATTGTGTTTTTCCTGCTATCACGCAAGTGGTTCTGATTTTAAATGTGTCTTCTCACTGGCGCTGTATTCAAGACCACCAAAATGAGGAGGGTGAGACCGAGTCAAGGCAGGTCGGGGGGGTTGAGACTGAGTCAAGGCTGAGAGTAGAACAATTTGAATCCTAATTGTTACTATATCATAACATAGAAATGTGGTCTTGGGAACAGGGTTGAGACTGATACTTGTCTTGACTCCTACAGCTCTGTTTCTCACAGGAACTATGCAAAACAATGTGATTTTTACCTGTCTTATTTCCATTAGGACACAACCAGGGTCAAAGTGTGGTGGTGTTGAGGTTTATTATGTTGGTAATTCTTCTGCCTGGCCCATGGTCTCACTGAGAGACTTTTGCTAGTAAGTGGAGTCATATCATGTATTATATCTACTTTACTTTCTCACGCTATTCTCTGAGAAGAAACCCTTTGCATAGGTGGCATAAACAAGTGTCTCAAATTGCTTCCTGCAAATGTTTTCCATTGTTATTGTAAAAGATTTTTGAAGATTCCATATTTTTTTTCCCTTAAAACACATTTTCAAAATAATTTCAGAAATAAAATAATTAAAAACCCTTTTAAGAAATAGTGAAAATAGCAGATGTTGACTATTTTCACTATTAAATAGGGCTCGGTGCGGTCACACGGAACTTTAATTCCGCCTATGTGGGCAGATTCCGCCAATGCTTTTCAAAGGGAACGGAGCGGTTTATTTTGCGGACATCCTCGAAATGCAACAAACCGCTCCGTTCCCATTGAAAAGCATTGGCAGAATACGCCTGAATAGGCAGAATCAAAGTTCGGTGTGACCGCACCCTAAGTTCTTCATTCATTTATTTTTTAATTTGGGTCATGGGAATTTTCCTTTTGGGTCTTGAGCCGAAAAGTTTGTGAACCCCTAACTGATAGACTTCTGCTAGGGAGTGGAATTACTTGTGCTAGGGAGTGGAATTACTAGATAGAATACTGTATTAGTCAGAAATGCAAACAGCATGTGATACAGTCAGACATTTAAGCTAAAAGGATAACACAAAAAAGTACTCTGGACTTGTTTCCAGTGTGGTCACATCTCTATTAGATCTAGTTTACTTTCATTCATAATATAAGCAGTAAACACAACATAACTTACAACACCAATAAATGAATAATAATAATATCTTTATTTGTATAGCACTTTTTAAAACAGGAGTTAAAATATCTAAAATAAAACATATAAATGTAAAAGCCTAAGGATAAGGATTGCAGAGATAAGGGAACATTTAACACAAGTCCTAACAAGTGAAAAAACACATTCTAGCAGACTAAGAGGAGTCTAAAAGAAATGCAATAGTCAATACGAAATACATTTCATTACAGACATGTGCCCATATCAACAAACAGACACATACACGCATACACAAACATAGTTATGCCAAAATGAGGTGATCTAGGGGAAGGCTTTCTTGAACAGATGTGTCTGACTCTGAACAGAAGTGAAGGATGATGACACAGAATTGGCTTTTTTGATTGCCAAGGGTAGGGTGTTCCATAGTGTAGGTGCTTGGACGGCAAAAGCCCGGTCACCCATAGTGACTGGGCGTGTTTTGGCCCCCCCTAGCAATAATGGCTGGATTTGTCAAGTCAGCATCAATTGCCTACCTAACATTGACTTGTAACTACAGGAAGATCAAAACTATTTCTAAGATTAGTAGTAGTAGTATTTGTGGAAAAACATATTTAAACTTTGAATTGCAAATCAATCTCAAATACAATAAAACATTTTATTCTTTTTTTTCTCAAACTATTCGCTAAGAAGAAACTCACTGCATAGAAGGCATAAAACAATGGTTACGTATGTAGCCACGGTTATGAGAGCGATTGGATCACTCCAATATGATATATCCCTCCCTAGACTAACAGATTACTCCGTATACGGGGGTGTACCGCGGCTGGGGGCCCAAATACCTACGCGGCACACCCTTCTTCCTTGTGTCCTTTCGAGGCGCGCAAGGACACCGCAAGACGATTGGAGTGATCCAATTGCTCACATAACCGTGGTTACATACGTAATCATCGTTATGTAGCGCTATATTGGATTACTCCAATATGATATCACAGGATCAGATTAATCAGTGAACTAGGAAAAAGAAGCAGAGGCAACCCCCAAAACGGCCTGTTCCACCTGGTCGGAAGGGACCACATCAGGTGCCTAAGGGAAATAGAGTCCAGGGGCTCAAAGGGCGGCCGAGCAAGTACCGACAGCACCAAGCCGAGGTCCCAAGTGGGAACCAGAGGAGCCCACACCGGACAAAGGTGCCTAACGCCCATCATGTAGCGGGACAGCAATGGGTGCCTACCCATCGGTAGGGCGGCCAGGGCGGCCACGCCCACGTCCAGCAGGGGGGCCCCTGCACTGTTGATGGCGCTGCCATGAGTGTCCATGGTCTGGCCTCCTTGGAAGGACGGAAAAACGTCCCTGCACCTTAGTCCAGCACTCGCGTAACACCACAACGAACCATGGGGACAGGTGGGGACAAGCAGGAGACCAGCGGCCGGCACTCCCCACTGGAGGCCAAGGGCCGTCGCCACCCTCTCCAAGAGGGGGCGCATGTCGTATGGCACGCTAGCAGCTGGCATCAGGCTAGCGCGGGAGTGGGCAAAAGACCCAGCCGGAGATGGTGCCACCCGGAACATCAAGGCACGGTCACCAAACAGCAGCTCCTCTGGGGCATGGATGGAGAAAACGGCATTCTCCTCTTCTTCATCACCCGCCGCGCTCACTGCCTCACGCAGGGCAGCCGCCTCATGCCCGAAGCCTAAGGCCTCTGCCGCACGGCGTCTGGGAGGGGGGGCACCCAGAGCAGCCGCGGGGGGACCCCGCCGTCGGTTAGAAAACTGCTGACGGACCACCGAACCCGAAGGGGGAAGACCACCATCCCGAGGCCTCTGTTAGACCAAGGCCTTTATTTTTCTGCATTTTCTGTATTTATCTGTGATACAATACACACCAAGTGAATTATTAACGTCTAAGGCTTGCAAAGCATGGAAAACAACAACGTAAAACCCCTTTTCCCTTTGTATATATTAACTAAAGAACAAACCCACCGTATTTAGCACCTATAGCGTATACAGGGGTTCAAACAATGTAACCCAACACGCACGGCTGTTTAACAGCCCCCAGCCGTAAACGGGGTGTTCAGAACGAAGGTTGCACATGCAACCATGGTTAAACACTGCGTATCAACACGTGCGCCCGATTATGAGCTCTTAGCTGCATACGGGGCAAAAGACAGAACCATGCGTAGGTTACCTACACACTTGCTGTTTTCATATTTTATCAAGAAAAGACCCACTGTATATAGCCGAGCCAATATGGGGGTCTAACCACTGACTCAACACGCAGGCCCGAACACAAGCTCTCAGCTGTATTCGAGGCAAAGACAGAACCATGTGTAGGCTTCCTACACCTGCTGCATATACTGTCACTCGCCTATGTATTAGCCTGTGGTCTCATACAGGGAGGATAAAACAGTGTATATTCCTCTTATACTTACCAAGCCCCTTCTACAAAGCTTCAATTAGATGGGGGCAAAACACTGTAATGCAACACTCACGCTCGTTTGTTAGCTCTCAGCCTTACAGACCAATTATTTGTTTACCAACATTGAGACTGGATGCACAGGTGATTGTTTCACGCAATCAATTCAAAACCTGTTGTTTTGTGGTGCGCTGGTTTCAGCAAACCCCAACCCCCTCTTGTGTGTTGGCTGGTGAGGCGCGTCCTAGCGAGACCTGATAGAATGGGTTTCATTGCGCGCATACTTTGCACGCATACTGGTTCTTATCAGTGTGACGTCGTCTGTTAAGGGGTCTATACGACAGAACTATGTGCGTATATACATCACTGTGTAACATAGGCTCCCACTCCCCTGTTTATTAGCCCACGGCCTCATACACGGGGGGATTCGTAAAACAGGACTGTATAGTGTGTGCTTGCGACTTGAACGTGTTCTAGATCGAGATGCTCAAACCTGTTCACTGCGGAACACACAGGGAAACCCAAAAAGCACGCCCGTGCATGGTCAGTTTCACTCGTTGGGGTAGAGGGATCCTCAGACCCCGCTCACCCGGAGCACACGTGTCTGTGATTAACAATACGGCACAGCCGCATGAGGAGAAAAACACACACGCACGTGTGTGTGTCTCAACTCTGGGACAAAACACAAAGCCGCCTAGGCTAACAATACACAGCTTCCCACAACTTGTTACAGGGTAGGTCCCGGAGAGGCAAAAGGGGAGGGTTTCGGCAAACAGAGACACTAAGTACAAGAAACCCTCTGCGCCGCAATACAGGCTGACCGAACCGTGTATCGGCCACTTGTTTGTATACGGGAAAACCTGCAAACAATGGCAAACTCCTAAACGAGACGGCACAAAGCCAGAATCGAGTCTATAACAGAAGCACTCAATGGAGGGGCTTAGCCCCGCCAAGCTATTGAATAGCTAATGAGTATACTTCTGCACAAAAATAACTCACTCACTGAGTTCCAGAGTCCACCTCCTCTTCCTCACGCCGAAGAAAGTAAGAGGAGGGTGTGCCGCGTAGGTATTTGGGCAGCCTGTGCGTAGCGCTGCCCCCAGCCGCGTTACACACCTGTGTACAGAGTAATCTGTTAGTCTACCTCGGATGCCGCCGTCACCGTTTAGGGATACAGTATATTATATTGGAGTGATCCAATATAGTGCTAACAATGGCATATATTCAGTACATTTGAACATAAGGAAAGTGCAGTAACAAGTTAAAATAAGCATTGATTATAAACATTTTAGATATTTTGCAGATTGTTACAAGCTAAGACTGTTTTTACCTAAAAAGTTATTTAAGATCTATCCACAGTATCTGCTTATCTATCTGTCTGTCAATCTGTCCGTCCGTCCGTCCGTCCGTCCGTCCGGCCGGCCGGCCGGGCCGTCTGTCAGTCACCTGGTAGATTAATATTATCCATTATAACATAATAAGGTAACCTATAGGCGTGTTGTGGAATTTGCAGTAAAGTGTTGTTCTTCAACTTCAGGACGCTCTTGTTTCGTGGGTTGAGTCTTCCAGCGCAGTTGAAAGTTAGTTACTCCCTGGTTGGCTAGAGATTCACGTAACTGGAGAGGAATAGAAGACATGAGAAGGTCTTTCCTTTATTTTCATATGTATATGTATATGTATATATATGTATATATATATATATATATATATATATATATATATATATATATATATATATATATATATATATATATATATATATTCCTTGGAAGCATTAAACAGCCTTAAAGGACGACTTCACCCATTTTCTCTTCATCCCTTCATTATATCTAATAGGTCTTCACTAATGCTCATGCTGATATGGTACCATTTCTTTCTACTCGGTCTGTGTCTCATAGGAGGACTTTGGACAGTCCAGAAACCCGTCTACCAGTGACATCATCGTTAGGCAGGATTTGCTTTTCCAACAAGATTTCAATTTTATTATTTCGATTTTTATTAACGAGAGAACAATGGCTTCTATTAATGCATTGCAACTTTCCAGGAATACAAAGCATGCAGTTTCTATTAGCTTGGATTCCCCATCGATGATGTCACTGGTAGATAGGCTTCTGAACTGTCCACAGCCCTCCTCTGAGACATAGACTGAGTAGAAGAAAATTGTACAGTTTTATCATGAGCATTAGTGAGGACCTATTATATGAAGATAGGTTGAAAATGGGTGAAGTCATCCTAAGAGTTGATTACCTGTTGTAAGAGTTGATCATTAATGTCTGGATTTGTCATGTCAGCGTTAGTCTGAATCTTTATCCTCATCACCTTCCCTTCCTGAATAACTGCTCCCAAAACACGTGCACACACACAAACACACACACACACACACGCACACGCACACGCACACGCACGCACACACACACACACACACACACACACACACACACACACACACACACACACACACACACACACACACACACACACACACACACACACACACACACACACAATGATGATCTTGATCTGTGATAAAAACTTGAAACCTGAGTCGTGTTGTGGAGAAGACTCACCTCTGTGGCAGAAGAACGCTGACTTTGTAGCACAATCTCCATCATTCCACATAAACTGTGGGGAAATCACAACTCCACAATGTTCCTTTCCCTGATCATTATTGGGCTCGTTATCAGCCCAGTGTGTGAAGGAGAGGTTGCTCTGGTCAGACCATGTCCATGCTACTCTGTAAAGGCCGATCCATGCGTATTCATTTGTTTCCGATAAAGACACAACTTGGTTGTTCTCTTCAGCATTTTTGATAACAGCCAGGTCTGTGTAACGATCTCTGCAGTATTGCTGGGCAGCCTTCCATGATGATGCCTTCTTCACTAAAATATATTTCTGCTGGACTCCATTATCTAGGGAAGAGAACAGTGAAATAGTGTCACGGTATGCACTTGCTATGCATTCCATGTACATAATGCATTATAAACATGAGATACTTATAAGGCATTATAATCTAACCGTAATCATAACATTTTGCAAGCTTATTATAATGACTTATAAGTATCAAATATTATAATACTTCTTAATTGCTACCAAATGTTTTTCCCATTGACGCAATCTGCGTATATGTGCATGCATGTGTGCACAAGTGAATGCACACATGTACACAAGTGAATGCACACATGTACAAACCAGTCTGTGTGTGTTAAGTGTGTGTGTTGATTTTACAGTGTAGACAATAAGTTCTTACCATAATAACAGACAAAAGGTCTTTTGCCTTCACAGGGTAAATCCCACCAAAAACCATCAGGACTGATCCTTACACAGAGCTGTTTGGCTGCATTATAATTTGGCATGCCAAAACCCCAGTTATGATACTCTGTCCTGATCGGTGCATCAACGGCTGACCATCTCCAAGAGTTGACATCATGGCCTATGGTTCCCTTCCAGGATTTGGGGTCATCATAAAGTCCAAACCACATATATATGCCTTCAGAATTGACTGCTTTCAGACTCTTCACATCTTCCATGTTCTCTATGGTGGCCAGGTCAGTGTACTTCTCTCTGCAGTAGCTCTGAGCATCGTTCCAGGTCTTTTCCAAGTTAACAAAGTGATACTCACGAAGCACACAACAGGAGGGTATGTAGAATCCTGAAGGTCAAGAACAGTGGATTTAGAGCTGGATACATTAATATTTAAAAATACTTTTTAGCTTTGCTTTGGTCTGGGAAGTGAAAACGATATTTTGTTGTGTTTTGTTCCTATTTTTAATCCATTAATTGAAAAAAATATTGGAATATAATTATAGCCCAATGTACTGGTGTAATTTTCAATCATACATGAATACAATCTATATAATGCATAATGATTCTATTTAGAATATCATATATTTCATAATGTATGTGTATACAGTTGATAAGTCCAGCTGTATATCACTGATGTTTGTATATCACTGACACCAGTGTTCATTTTGTCAACAAAAACTGATGACTAAAACTACGACTACATACATTGACAATTTCGTCAACAATTAAAAACTACACTAAAATGTCAGGGAGGGACTAGTGGAGACGAGATCCAGTAGAACTAAGGCAAGTCATTTTATGCTTGGTTGTTTGCGGTTGTCACGCTCCAAAAATAGCTCAAAACGTGTCGCTTGTAGATCTGCTTTTTTCGGTATTATTCAGGCCCCCCAAAAATACATTTTAAGTCGACTAAATCAACTGTAGATTTAGTTACTAAAACTAGACTAAAACTAAAACTAAAACATTTCAAGTGACTAAAATATGACTAAAACTAAATGAAATTGTATTCAAATGACTGTGAAAATGTGTTGTCAAAATCTGACATCTTCCCAACTGTGCTAAAATTAAAGCGTTATAATGTAATACTTATCCTGACAACAACATCCACCTCCCCTGGTAACAACAACACCATCATATATTTTACTTCATTGTTTGCTTTTCACAATCCATTAGTTTAGCTCTGATATCAAACACCTGCCTGCACAAAGAGATGCAAACCATGAATGTGGAAATGTGTGGGGCTTTAAAACGCAATTCCATGCTGTTTTCCAACTGAAATCTAATGTCCATCTCAATCTCTTTCATTGATGTCAATATTGCTTATAGGCAACACATAATTGTAATTTAGCATAGAGCTACTGTCATATATGTTATGTTTTAATTAAAATGACCAAAGCACTTAAAAAAAAGTAAACCATGCAACACGAAGAAATAACAACACAAACTCCATGGTCTTACCAGAGAGGAGGATGATCAGAAGTAATTCATAATCCATAGCTTCTCTGTGAGTAAATAAACAGCAACAGTTATCACCATGTAAACACAGACAAGATTAATTCACGGTGTAACTTTAATGTCATAACTTAAACATCACTACTTATGGAATAAAGGGAAAAGAAAAAGAAAACATTATCCTTTAAATACAGTATGTGGACAAAAAAGCTATGTCATGGACAGAATGGTTTTGTGGTGTGCTACTGTAGATCAATAATATATCGATTATTGTAGCCTCAATCTAGATTGTTTAATGAAATGAACTTAAAATAGTTTAAGGATAACTCTATCAAATATATGTTATTAAACTTTTAGATTTGACCGAACAATCTGACTTACAAGAGTATTTTATACTCAAAGTTAATAAATAAACATTCAAAACCACTTTTACACCAAATTCTTACTGTTGATATAAGAGGACATTGGCATACCTGTCTGCCTGTAAAAAGTTAAATGAAAAGTACACTCACCATATGGAAACTCAATGTCTGATGTTGCAACTGTTGATTTGTATCAAAGAAATGTAACTATGGAGTGAATCTCTCAGAGCTGGACACCTTTGCCTGAACTTTGATAAGACGTTGCAAGCTTTAAATGTTTTCCTATGCAAATACAGGGATTGTTTGTTTTAATTGGGACTAAGGAAAAGTTTCAGAGACCTTTTGGTGAATGGTTGATACAGCATCGCTGTCATGTTGTTTTACTGCAAGTAGACGTTTTGCCTATAATGGCCTAGGGGTTAAAGCGTTTCATATATTTGAGTAATCGCTGATATAGATATATTTTTAGTTCATGCATAATAGAGAGATCAGAGGTAAGCAGAAAGGTTTTTGGGGTTTGTGACCCCAAATATATATATATGGAGGCTGAACAGAAGAAGGTGAAATGAAATCATGAGTATTGTATTGTGTAAGGGCATTTGATGCTGTTACACAATACAATACTCCTGATGAAGTATGTTTAGCCTATTGCTGTTTGTGTGCAAGAAAAGAAAGACAAATATTAGCTTTTGTAAAGATACCAATACTTATCAAAGAGAGTATAACCCCACTGTAATTTAATGTGAACTATTCAATGTAACAATTTAAGTCTAGAAAGCTTGTTTTGTGGCAACGTGGCCTGTAGGAAAATTAAAACTATAATCACTTTGAGGTTTATTATTGTTATGCTACTTTAATGTGTTTCATTTATATATGTTTTAATCCTTAAATGCCCCTTTTTGATTTATGTAAGACACTTCAGTGATGTGTGATGGTGTCACACCATCTGCTCAACTAGATTTGCATGGCCGTCTTCAAATTCCAGTCCTACTGTATATTGTGCTAATCAGATCAATATTGACTGAGTTACGACCGTTTGAAGTCTTAAACACTGCTGTACACACACACACACACACACACACACCCCCACACACACACACACACACACACACACACACACACACACACACACACACATACACGTATTTAGAAGCTTGTGACGGCATTGGTGTGAGAATGACAGAACAAATATGCAATTCATTACAATATTGTCTGCCGTAACACTTTCTGCTTTGTATTTCTGTATATAGGCCTATCTATAATATTTATTTTTGTTTGTGTTTGGGGACTGTGATCATCTATTTGTATTTTTGGTATGTTCACAAACTCAAATGTGAGTGTAAAACACCCCCTTATCATTGACATAATCCTTCAGATAACAGAAAAGCAAAATTGTGTTTTTCCTCCTATCACGCAAGTGGTTCTGATTTTAAAGGTGTCTTCTCACTGATGCTGTATTCAAGACCATCGAAATGAGGAGGGTGAGACCGAGTCAAGGCAGGTCGGGGGGTTGAGACTGAGTCAAGGCTGAGAGTAGAACAATTTGAATCCTAATTGTTACTATATCATAACTATAAGACCATAGAAATGTGGTCTTGGGAACAGGGTTGAGACTGATACTTGTCTTGACTCCTACGGCGGCTCTGTTTCTCACAGGAACTATGCAAAACAATGTGATTTTTACCTGTCTGATTTCCATTAGGACACAACCAGGGTCAAAGTGTGGTGGTGTTGAGGTTTATTATGTTGGTAATTCTTCTGCCTGGCCCATGGTCTCACTGAGAGACTTTTGCTAGTAAGTAGAGTCATATCATGTATTATATCTACTTTACTTTCTCACGCTATTCTCTGAGAAGAAACCCTTTGCATATGTGGCATAAACAAGTGTTTCAAATTGCTTCCTGCAAATGTTTTCAATTGTTATCGTAAAATATTTTTGAAGATTAATTTTTTTTCCCCCCTTAAAACACATTTTCAAAAGAATTTCAGAAATAAAATAATAAAAAACCCTTTTAAGAAATAGTGAAAATAGCAGATGTTGGCTATTTTCACTATTAAATAGGGCTCGGTGCGGTCACACGGAACTTTAATTCCGCCTATGTGGGCAGATTCCGCCAATGCTTTTCAAAGGGAACGGAGCGTTTTCTTTTGCGGACATCCTCGAAATGCAACAAACCGCTCCGTTCCCATTGAAAAGCATTGGCAGAATACGCCTGAATAGGCAGAATCAAAGTTCGGTGTGACCGCACCCTAAGTTCTTCATTCATTTATTTTTAAATTTGGGTCATGGGAATTTTCCTTTTGGGTCTTGAGCCGAAAGGTTTGTGAACCCCTAACTGATAGACTTCTGCTAGGGAGTGGACTTACTTGTGCTAGGGAGTGGAATTACTAGATAGAATACTGTATTAGTCAGAAATGCAAACAGCATGTGATACAGTCAGACATTTAAGCTAAAAGGATAACACAAAAAAGTACTCTGGACTTGTTTCCAGTGTGGTCACATCTCTATTAGATCTAGTTTACTTTCATTCATAATATAAGCAGTAAACACAACATAACTCACAACACCAATAAATGAATAATAATAATAACTTTATTTGTATAGCACTTTTTAAAACAGGAGTTAAAATATCTAAAATAAAACACATAAATGTAAAAGCCTAAGGATAAGGATTGCAGAGCTAAGGAAACATTTAACACAAGTCCTAACAAGTGAAAAAACACATTCTAGCAGACTAAGAGGAGTCTAAAAGAAATGCAATAGTCAATACGAAATACATTTCATTTCAGACATGTGCCCATATCAACAAACAGACACATACACGCATACACAAACATAGTTATGCCAAAATGCGGTGATCTAGGGGTTTCTTGAACAGATGTGTCTGACTCTGAACAGAAGTGAAGGATGACACAGAATTGGCTTTTTTTATTGCCAAGGGTAGTGTTCCATAGCCTAGGTGCTTGGACGGCAAAAGCCCGGTCACCCATAGTGACTAGGCGTGTTTTGCCCCCCCCCCCTAGCAATAATGGCTGGATTTGTCAATTAAGCATCAATTGCCTACTTAACATTGACTTGTAACTACAGGAAGATCAAAGCTATTTCTAACATTAGTAGCAGTAGTATTTGTGGAAAAAAATATTTAAACTGTAAATTGCAAATCAGTCTCAAATACAATAAAACATTTTATTATTTTATTTCTCAAACTATTCACTACAAGAAACTCAATGCATTGGAGGCATAAAACAATGGTTACGTATGTAACCACGGTTATGGGACCGTTTGGATCACTTCAATATGATATATCCCTCCCTAGACTAACAGATTACTTTGTATACAGGGGTGTACCGCGGCTGGGGGCGGCGCTACGCAGTACCGGCCGCTGGTCACCTGCTTGTCCCCTCCTGTTCCCAGTTCGCTGTGGCGTTATGCGAATGCTGGACTAAGGTTTAGGGGGCGTTTTTCCGTCCTTCCGAGGAGGCCAGACCATGGACACTCATGGCAGCGCAGGGGGCCCCCTGCTGGACATGGCCGTGGCCGCCCTGGCCGCCCTATACCGATGGGTAGGCACCCATTGCTGTCCCGCTACATGATGGGCGTTAGGCGCCTTTGTCCGGTGCGGGCTCCTCTGGTTCCCACTTGGGACCTCGTACAAGGGGGGGTTCGTAAAACAGGACCGTATAGTGTGTGCTTGTGACTTGAATGTGTGCGCCCACTCGCTAGATCGAGAAGCTCAGACCTGTTCACCGTGGAACGCACGGGGAAACCCAAAAAGCACGCCCGTGCATGTGGTCAGTTTCACTCGCTGGGGTAGAGGGATCCTCACACCCCGCTCACCCTGGAGCACACGAGTCTGTGATTAATAATACGGCACAGCCGCGTGAGGAGAAAAACACACACGCACGTGTGCGTGGCTCAACTCTGGGAAAAAACTCAAAGCCGCCCAAGCTAACAATACACAGCTTCCCACAACTTCTTACAGGGTCGGCGCCGTCCTGGAGAGGCAAAAGGGGAGGGTTTCGGCAAACAAAGACACTAAGGACAAGAAACCCTCTGCGCCACAATACAGGCTGACCGAACCGTGTATCGCCCACTAGTTTGTATACGGGAAAACCTGCAAACATTGACAAACTCCTAAACGAGATGGCACGAAGCCGAGCGGAGTCTACAACAGAAGCCCTCAATGGAGGGGCTTAGCCCCGCCAAGCTATTGAATAGCTGCTGAGTATACTTCTGCACAAAAAGAACTTACCAAGCGAAGAAGTTCACAGAGTTCCAGAGTCCACCTGCTCTTCCTCACGCCGAATAAAGTAAGAGGAAGAAGGGTGTGCCGCGTAGGTATTTGGGCAGCCTGCGCGTAGCGCTGCCCCCAGCCGTGGTACCCCCCTGTGTACAGAGTAATCTGTTAGTCTACCTCGGATGCCGCCGTCGCCGTGGAGGGATATATCATATTCATATTGGAGTGATCCAATATAGCGCTACATAACAATGGCAATTATTCAGTACATTTGAATAAGGAAAGTGCAGTAACAAGCTAAAATAAGCATTGATTATAAATATTTTAGATATTTTGCAGATTGTTACACGCTAAGACTGTTTTTACCTAAAAAGTTAATTTAGATCTATCCACAGTATCTGCTTATCTATCTGTCTATCAATCTGTCCGTCCGTCCCTCCGTCTGGCTGGCCGGCCAGCCGTCTGTCAGTCGCCTGGTAGATTAATTAATTCATATTATCCATTATAACATAATAAGGTAACCTATCGGCTTGTTGTGGAATTTGCAGTAAAGTGTTGTCCTTCAACTTCAGGACTCTCCTGTTTTGTGGGTTGAGTCTTCCAGCGCAGTTGAAAGTTAGTTACTCCCTGGTTGGCTAGAGATCCACGTAACTGGAAAGGAATAGAAAACATGAGAAGGTCTTTCCTTTATTTTCATGTGTGTGTGTGTGTGTGTATATATATGTATATATATATATATATATATATATATATATATATATATATATATATATATATATATATATATATATATATATATATATATATATATATATTTATATATATATATATATATTTGTCTACTCGGCTGTGTCTCATAGGAGGACTGTGGACAGTCCAGAAACCTGTCTACCAGTGACATCATCGTTAGGCAGGATTTTCTTTTCCAACAAGATTTCATTTTTGTATTAACGAGAGAACAATGGCTTCTATTAATGCATTGCAACTTTCCAGGAATACAAAGCCTGCAGTTTCTATTAGCTTGGATTCCCCATCGATGGTGTCACTGGTAGACGGGTTTCTGAACTGTCCACAGCCCTCCTCTGAGACACAGACTGAGTAGAATAAAATGGTACAGTTTTATCATGAGCATTAGTGAGGACCTATTATATGAAGATAGGTTGAAAATGGGTGAAGTCGTCCTTTAAGAGTTGATTACCTGTTGTAAGAGTTGATCATTAATGTCTGGATTTGTCATGTCAGCGTTAGTCTGAATCTTTATCCTCATCACCTTCCCTTCCTGAATAACTGCTCCCAAAACACACACACGCAGACGCACACACGCACACACACGCGCACACACGCATGCACGCACACGCACACGCACACGCACACGCACACGCACACGCACACGCACACGCACACACACAATGATGATCTTGATCTGTGATAAAAACTTGAAACCTGAGTCGTGTTGTGGAGAAGACTCACCTCTGTGGCAGAAGAACCATAACTTTTTAGCACAATCTCCATCAGCCCACATAAGCTGTGGGGAAATCACCTTTCCACAATGTTCCTTTCTCTGCGCATTATTGGGCTCGTTATCAGCCCAGTGTGTGAAGGAGAGGTTGCTCTGGTCAGACCATGTCCATGCTACTCTGTAAAGGCCGATCCATGGTGATCCAATTCCTTCCCATAAAGACACAACTTGGTTGTTCTCTTCAGCATTTTTGATAACAGCCAGGTCTGTGTAACGATCTCTGCAGTATTCCTGGGCAGCCTTCCATGGTAATGCCTTCTTGACTAAAATATATTTCTGTTGGACTCCATTATCTAGGGAAGAACAGTGAAATTGTGTCGGTAACACTTGCTATGCATTCCATGTACATACCGTAATGCATTAAAAACGTACTTATAAGGCATTACAATCTGCTCATAACCCTGTATAATCATAGTTATAAGAGCTCATTACTACTCATAATGCTTCGTAACTGTAATCATTACACATCATAAGCTTATTATAATGACACAAGTATCAAATACTTCATAATTGCTACCAAATGTTTTTCCCATTGACAGGGTATTATCACTCCAAAAAACATCAATGAAATAGTGTCAGCTTGAAACAAATGCATGAACCCAATTATGAACTGAAATCAATCTGCGTATGTGTGCATTCACGTGTTCACAAGTGAATGCACACATGGGCATGCCAGTCTGTGTGTGTTAAGTGTGTGTGTTGATTGTTCAGTGTTGGCAATAAGTTCTTACCATAATAACAGACAAAAAATTTAATCTGTTCACAGTTTGCATCCCACCAAAAACCTTCAGGATCGATTAACACACAGAGCTCAGTGGATACATGATAATTTGGCTCGCCAGAATGCCAGTTATGATACTCTGTCCTGATCGGTGCATCAACGGCTGACCATCTCCAAGAGTTGACATCATGGCCTATGGTTCCCTTCCAGGATTTGGGGTCATCATACAGTCCAAACCACATAAAGTTGCCCTCAGAGTTGACCGCTTTCAGACTCTTCACATCTTCCATGTTCTCTATGGTGGCCAGGTCAGTGTACTTCTCTCTGCAGTAGCTCTGAGCATCGTTCCAGGTCTTTTTCAAGTTAACAAAGTGATACTCACGAAGCACACAACAGCAGGGTATGTAGAATCCTGAAGGTCAAGAATAGTGGATTTAGAGCTGGATACATTAATATTTTAAAATACATATTTTTAGCTTTGCTTTGGTCTGGGAAGTGAAAACGATATGTTGTTGTGTTTTGACATTGCTATTTTTAATCCATTGATTTAAAAGAATATTGGAATATTATTATAGCCCAATGCACTGGTGTATTTTTCAATCGTACATGAATACAATCTATATAATGCATAATGATTCTATTTAGAATATCATATATTTCATAATGTATGTATATACAGTTGATAAGTCCAGCTGTATATCACTGATCTTTGTAAATCACTGACACCAGTGTAAACTAAAACTGATGACTAAAACTACGAATACATAAATTGACAATTTCGTCAACAATTAAAAACGACACTAAAATGTCAGGGAGGGATAGTGGAGAAGAGATCCAGTAGAATAAGGCATGTCATTTTATGCTTGGTTGCGTGCGGTTGTCACACTCCAAAAATTGCTCAAAACGTGTTGCTTGAAGATCGGCTTTTTTCAGTATTATTCAGGCATAATGCCATCAAGGCCCGCCAAAAATACATTTTAAGTCGACTAAATCAACTGTAGATTTAGTTACTAAAACTAGACTAAAACTAAAACAAAAACATTTCAGGTGACCTAAATATGACTAAAACTAAATGAAATTTTATTCAAATGACTTGCTGTCAAAATTAACACTATCTGACGTCTTCCCAACTGTGCTAAAATTAAAGTGTTCAGGAATAACTTATCCTGACAACAACATCCACCTCCCCTGGTAACAACAACACCATCATATATTTTACTTAATTGTTTGCTTTTCACAATCCATTAGTTTAGCTCTGATATCAAACACCTGCCTGCACAAAGAGATGCAAACCATGAATGTGGAAATGTGTGGGGCATGCTATGTTTTCCAACTGAAATCTAATCTCCATCTCAATCGCTTTTATTGATGTCAATATTGCTTATAGGCAACAAATAATTGTAATTTAGCAAAGAGCTACTGTCATATATGTTATGTTTTAATTAGAATGACCAAACCCCTTGAACTTAAACAGTAAACCATGCAACACAAACTCCATGGTCTTACCAGAGAGGAGGATGATCAGAAGTAATTCATAATCCATAGCTTCTCTGTGAGTAAATAAACAGCAACAGTTATCACCATGTAAACACAGACAAGATTAATTCATAGTGTACAATTTACAAATGTACAATTTAGGCATTTAGCAGACGCTCTCAATCCAGAGCGAGTGTAACTGTATCCAGATTGCAACTTTAATGTCATAACTTAAACATCACTACATAACTTATGGATTATTAGGACAATAAAAATAAAACATATCCTTTAAAAACAGTATGTGGACAATACTGTCAATAGAATGGTTTTGTGGTGTGCTACTTTAGATCAATAATATATTGATTATTGTAGCCTAAATCTAGGGTTTTAAATAAAATTTACTTAAAATAGTTGAAGGATAAATCAAATAGATTTTATTAAACTTTCAGATTTGACTGAAATCTGACTTAAAAGAGTATTTTATTAAAAAAAAATGTAATATGTTAAACATTCAAAACCATTTCCCACCAAATTCCTCCTTTTGATATACAGTTTAAGAGGACATTGTCTTCAAACCAACTGCCTGTAAAAGGTTAAATGAAAAGTACACTCACCATTTGAAAACTCAATGTCTGATGTTGCAACCGTTGATTTGTATCAATGAAATGGAGTGAATCTCTCAGAGCTGGACACCTTTGCCTGAACTTTGATAAGACACCTTTATTTTGTAGTGTAGTTGCAAGCCTTAATTATTTTCATATGCAAATACAGGGATTTTGGGATTGGGATTATGGAAAAGTTTCAGTGACCTTTTGGTCAAGGTGATCACTGGCATGTTGTTTACTGCAAGTATTTATAAGGATTGGTTCTCTATTTTTAATATGCTGGCTATTCAAAAATTGCAGATCTACTGCACCAGCTCGCAACAGAACACATTTTGAGAGATTATACTGCATGTAGAGCGGATATTTTCCAGAAATGTAGTTGGACGTTTTTGCCTATAATGGCCAAAAGAGGGACACCAGGGTTAAAGCGTTTAAAGTTTGAGTAATCGCTGATATAGATATATTCTTAGTTCATGCATAATAGAGAGATCAGAGGCAAGCAAAATTAAAAGGTTTTCTGGGGGTTTGGGACCCCAAATATTGTTCTGGAAAAACAAATGTTATTTTCCACATGTTCAGTGGAGGAGGTGAACAGATGAAGCTCAAATGAAATGTTTGTTGCTGTTGCACAATATGTTTACCCTAATTTGCTGTTAGTGTAGGGTGACTGACCCTTGTAGGGTGACTGTCCCGTTTTCAAGCTGTGTGTCCCGAGTCCCAACAAATATCTCATATAAATATGTCCCAGTTTTCAACATTCACCACAAAATTCTCCCGGTTTTCGCCAGAATTGCAATAATAATAGTTGTTTTCAGTGGTTGCGCCGTAGACGTTTATCATGTTCTTCACCTAACCAATCAGATAACATGAACAAATGCATTGCGTGTCTGAATTCAACGCTGAGGCTGATGTTTGTCGTTCTTTGCCTGTATACAACACCTATGGTGCGTATACATATACATGTGCACGGACGTGCATGAATGGGCACGCGTGGACGACGAACGTGCGTGAGCATTGATTCAAGGGCCCCGGTTTGAGGGGCTGAATATTTGGTCACCCTGTTAGTGTGCAAGAAAAGACAGTAAAAAAATGCTTTTTAAATAATACCTTTATCAAAGAACAGAGTAGAACCCCACTATCATTTAATGTGAAATATGCAGTATACTCTACGGTTTCATGCAGATCAATGTAACAATTTAACTCTAGAAAGCTTGTTTTGTGGCAGCGTGGCCAGCAGGAAAATTTAGACTATAATCACTTTGACATTTATTTTTGTTAAGCTTGATTGATTGATTGAGCAGTTTATTGAAAATGATTCAAAAGGATAAATACACAAGAAAGCCTTTAGGCTTGTTTCCATTGTG
This sequence comes from Gymnoscopelus braueri, assembly GCF_963280865.1. Lineage (NCBI taxonomy): Eukaryota > Metazoa > Chordata > Actinopteri > Myctophiformes > Myctophidae > Gymnoscopelus > Gymnoscopelus braueri. The sequence goes on from NC_137604.1 coordinate 17,781,554, forward strand.
GTCTTTTTTATATTCATTTATATATTTGTGTATACTTAAATGCCTTTTTTTGCCTTATATAAGGCACTTTGAATTGTAATTTGCAACTTCAGAAAGCTTGTTTTGTGGCAACATGCAAGTAGGAAAAGGTAAACAATATTCTGCACTTTGACTTTTATTCTGTTTTTTGTATCCTTAAATGCCCTTTTTACCTTATGTAAGGTACTTTGTATTGTCATTGTGCATGAAATGGGATATACAAATAAATTTGCCTTGCCTTGTCTGGGTCATGCCCAGCCATGTCCTCTCCCTTCAGTCAGGTTCCCTGTAGTCACACCATCACGCATTAAATAAAATACTGCAACTTTTTTAGAGGCGAGATAAACTGCCTTTTTCCTCTTTCCTTTTCTTTTCTTTTTTTCTTTCTGTTTTCTGTTTTTTCAAAACCCTGTTGAACAGTAACATGACTCATGAGATCATTTGTACCTAATTTGTTGGGGTGGGTCTGCACCAGACAGTGACATTCATAGCATTTGTGGTGCCCAGTATTGTCTAACTGAATTCACTTTTGGCTCTGTATTGTATCTCAGTCCCCTCAATGTGCGATCAAAATCTACTGCAAACTTTGGATCCAGTCATAATCAAGGGAAGCTAAGGGAGTATCAAACATCTGAATGATACATGTTTATCACATTGCTCCAGAGATAGTTATTTGTACTGTATGAGTAGTAGCAAATGTGTGTTATAAAGAAAATCTACAGGCGGAAATGAGTGTGGCCTTTATGGGGAGTTGCATCATGATCCAACAAAATCACCAGTGAAAGTAATTATTGTACAACCTATGGTTCGAGTCCAAAACATTAAGTGGCCTGGCATAGCACCACCATGAGGCCAATAAACATGTGGGGTGGAGTGTCTTCCTTGGCCTACTGGGAGTGTGCATACAAAGTTTAATGCCAATCAGTCCAGCGGTTTCTGAGATCAAAGGCTTACACACGTGCGCGCACACACACACATGCGCACGCGAGCACACACACACACACACACACACACACACACACACACACACACACACACACACACACACACACACACACACACACACACACACACACACACACACACACACACACACACACACAAGCTCAAGCACACAGGGTGAACACATAATGTTCATCCGTCGGCATTCCGGCCTGGCACAGATAACTAACAAGTGCATATCATTAACCACTCAAGACCAAATTCTAAAATAGCAAAAATAGCAGATCTATAAGCTTGTGAGATTTTATACTATTTTTGCTACTTTTTATTTCATTTTAGAGAAATGTTCACCTATAATAACATTAAACTTTTCTCCAGTCATTCTCTGTTCTCTGGGGCCCCTCCCTCTCCCCAGACTCCAGACTAGAAAATGGACATTATTGGGGTCATAATGAACATTGTTTGGGGTCCCAGACCCCAAGACACCTTCCTGCAGTGAAAAATGATTGCTATAAGTAGTAGCATTATGACTGTAACAAAAGATTGTAAAAAATGACCGATAGTAGCTTTTGGAGGATTGAGCAGATAGTTGACCCAATTTAACCACTTGAACCTTGGGATGCTAATTCTGGGGCTAACATTCGGCGAAGATAGCAGATCTATAAGCTTGTCGAGCTTGTAGATTTGCTAATTTCGGCAAAGATATTCATTTGAGTGTAGAGTGAAAACAGGACAGGGCCTAGTATAGCACAGAGGCTTGGAGGACTCCGGTCAACAAAGTTTAAATGGCCTAATGATATGCTGTTTTTCTAAAGATGGTGTGACAACAGGGAAGCTGAGTGAAGGGAGAGGACATGCCTGGACCCAGACAAGGCAAGGCAAATGTAATGTATTTGAATTTCTCATTTCATGCACAACGACAAATAATTCAAAGTGCCTTACGTAAGACCAAAAGGGCATTTAAGGACAGATAGATAGATAGATAGATAGATAGATAGATAGATAGATAGATAGATAGATAGATAGATAGATAGATAGATAGATAATATAGATAGATAGATAGACATTTTATCGAGAAAATAAAGTAGCAAAAAAGCTTTCCACAGTATTGTTACATAATTGATCTGAAACCATAGAGTATATATTCTATAATTACCATAAAATTACAGTGGGGTTCTACTCTCTTCTTGGATAAGGGTAACATTACGAAATCTAATATTTGTCTTTTCTTTCATTTCTTGCACACTATCAGCAACAGGCTAAGCGTATCTCCATCAGGAGTATTGTTTTGTGTAAGAGCATTTAACCCTCTACTGTTCAGCCTCCACATGGAAACCTCCACATGTGTGTTCCCAGAACATTATTTGGGGTCACAGACCTGCCTCTGATGTCTCTATCATGATTGAAGCATGACCTAAGAATAATGTCTACATCTGTGTTTACTCCATTAAGGGTGTATGCCATTGTACAGTTTTGCCTTGTGGAAAAGTAGACAACAGCACTGTAGGCTATGAATACTTGCTGTAAAACAAGACAACAACATTCGGGGAGCTGCCCATTGGTCCAACAGCCCTCTATTCCAAAACCCCAACCGTTTGAAAAATGTTAGGTTAGTTTGAGGTTACGGTTAGTAATAATGTGCACCGTCAGCAGTGGTGGAAAAAGTAAGTAGTAAAGTAAACGTCAGGAATTCAAAATGTACTTGAATAAAAGTACAATAGTATTGGTATCAAAATGTACTTAAAGTGCCGAAAGTAGAAAGTACTCATAATGCAGAATGTTCTATTTCAAAAGCTTTTTAAAATAGCAGATCTACAAGCTCACAATGCGTCGCATCGCGACGCATTGTGAGCTTGTAGATCGGCTATTTTCAAATGGCCGAAATGTATGTAAAACTGAAGTGGTTAATGTATGTTTAGTAATAAAAATCTAAATCTAAAAAGTAACTAGTAACTTAACATTTCAAATAATTGTAGTGAAGTAAAAGTATTTTCCTCAGAGATGTAGAAGTAGAAGTAAAAGTACTGAAACTAAGAAATACTTCAGTAAAGTAGAAATACCTCAAAATTGTACCAAAGTACAGTACTTGAGTAATGTACTTGGCTACTTTACACCACTTTACACCACAATGTAGAAATACTCTGTTACAAGTAAAAGGCCCGTGTTCAAAATGTTACTTGAGTAAAAGTACAAAAGTATTGGCATCAAAATATACTTAAAGTACCAAAAGTAAAAGCACTTTTTGAAAATAGCCGATCTACAAGCTCACAACGCGTCGTGAGTAACTAGTAACTAAAGTTTTCAAATAATTGTAGTGGAGCAAAAGTACAATATTTGCCTCTGATATGTAGTGGAGTAGAAGAAAGGTACAGAAAATGGGAAATACTCCAGTAAAGTAAAAATTCCTCAAAAGTGTACTTAAGTACAGTAGCCTACTTGAGTAAATGTACTCAGTTACTTTACACCACTGCCTGTAAGTTTCTCTGCATAAGAGTGTCTGCTAAATGTCTAAATTGTAAATTGTAGGAACTATTCACCGAAAGTTCCCTGAACCTTTTCCACAATCCAAATCCTACACTCCCCGTATTTGCATATGAAAATAAAAGGTGGCAACATCACTAGAGGCTTGTCACGTATGTGTCTTAAACTCAGGTGAAGGTGTCCAGCTCCGAGATATACTTCATAGTTACATTTTGATCAAATCAACAGTTGCCACATCAGACATTGAGTTTTCAAACGGTGAGTGTATTTTTCATTCATCTATTTACAAGCAGTTGGTTAGAAGACTGATATGCCAGTGACAATTATGTTGTAATCTACAGTAGTAAATTACACACCACAAAGCAATTTTGTCAATGACAGGCGTTCTTTTTGTCCACAAACTGTACACGAATGATATTTAGAGTTTTCTTTTGCTTTTATGCCAGACGTAGTGTGAAGTGTGCTGTTTTATAATATAATGATAATATTTTTTATCACAACATAGATTAATGTGTTTACATGGTGATAACTGTTGTTGTTTATTTCCTCACAGAGAAGCTATGGATTATAAATTATAAATTATAAAATAGCTGATATACAAGCTCATAGCACGGCACTCTGTGCCGCCCTATGAGCTTGTATATCTGCTATTTTTGAATAGCCAAAATATAAAATAACAGTTGAAGTGGTTCAAATCTAAAATGACAGAGCCTTTCCCGTTCTTAATGGGTTAAACGGCTTTCGCCATTTGTATTAAAACATAACGAGACCATGGCAGCTGTTTGCTAAACTACAATATTTGTTTTAATATATTCCTTTATGCCATGAGCAATATGGACATCAAAGAGACATATTGAGATGGCAGTTAGATTTCAGAAGGAAAACATGCCACTGAATTACTTTTTTGAAGCCCTACAAAATGTCTTCTAGTTGACCAGATGACAATCTTCATGTTTGCATCATTTTGTGCACGCCAATAATGAGTCAAATATGATGTTTTTGTTGTTACCCGGGGAGGTGGAGGTTGTTGTCAGGATAAGTATTACCTGAACACCTTCTTTAGCTTTAGTTGGGAGGCTGTGTCAGTGATATTGTACAGTACAAAGATTACAGCTGGAACTATCTACTCTGTTTCAAAAGGCCTGAGGTCCTCTCTCCTCGGTTATTTATTTCACCACATTAACCACCAGGGCCGTGCACAGAGCACTGAGGGGGAAGGTGCTCAAACCCCACAAAAAACGGCATATCTGGACGATTTTTGGGGTGGTCTTTTTGTGGGGGTCCCTCGTGCCATTTCACACAAGAAATGTGGTTATGCTAATGGCGCAAGATGTTCCACAATAACTTGGGCCATGTCATTGGACAATAAAATAAAAACATATTTTCTGGTTTCTAGTATTGTGGAGAAAACTTTGACTGAAAATAGCTGATCGACAGCTCGACGTGTTGTAAGCTTATCGATCTGCTATTATCTGCGAAAGCTTTCCCCACAATACCGAAGCTGGAGTTTAAGTGGTTAACCCATGTGTGTCCCTATTATGGGTTTATTTTCAAAACTGGACAATCATTTCTTTGTTTTGTACGTAGTCCTTGAAAATAGTCAATCTGCAAGCGCACAAAATGTCATGAGTTTGTAGATCAGCTATCGATATGTTCATGTATGTATGTATGTATGTATGTATGTATGTATGTATGTACAACAATGTTAAGGGATGTGTCAATGTACAGTACAACAAAGTACGTACTGTATGTAGGGCTTAAGTGGTTAATATCTTTAAATGTAGTAGATGATCCAGTCATTTTGGCAACCAAAGAAGCATCATAATGTCGCCTACTCAAACTAATTGTGATGCTTGTCCTTGGTTGCCAAAGTGACTGGATACACATTTAATGACTTTGTGAATGGCACAACAACTCAAAAAGTTCCATACTGACATTGATTCCAATATGTCAAACTTGGTACCAGTTCTGATGTCAGTGTTTGGTGCAATACCGGTCAGAAACATTCTGGTCATAGTTTATTATTTATTATAACATTTACAGTTGACTTGGGCATATATGGCTCCATTCAAAGCAGTGTCCCTGCCCAATCAGATCATTCTCCATTGTAATCTAATTCTTGTGCAGGACACAGACAAACCTTTCTGTGGTAATAATGTGTACAGATCCAAGGCATGACACAGGTTTTCAGTTCTATCTGTACTTATAGATACTAATGATGTAATAGATAGATTGTAAGTGATCAGTTTAACTTAATTGTCAGTGAAATACATTGATCGGGTAGAAGAGAGCTTTCCTGATATACATCCTTATGATATGGATACTAGAAAATGTTCTCATTGTCCGTGGAGACATTGAAATCCATGCTGGAGCTGAAGAGTATATATATATACTGCCAACCAGCTACAAGGCACTCCATAACCTGGCTCCCCCCTACCCTCCATCCCTGTGTCCCTCCCCGTTCCCTCAGGTCCAGTGATGCCGGCCTCCTGGTGGTCCCTGCAGGACCAAGCTCCGGACCCGGGGCGACAGGGGTTTCTCTGTGGCTGCCCCTCCCTCTGGAATGCACTCCCCAACCATACCCTCCCTCCATTCCTTCAAAACCACCCCGAAAACCCACCTTTTTCCAGCTGAGGTCGAGTTGAGAATGTTCTCAACTTGTTTTACTGTTTTATTACTGTTATACTTATCTTTTTGCTTGTTATAGTTTTTTCCCCTAATAAAGTTGTGCCCCCCCCCCCTCCACACACGCACGCACGCACGCACGCACACACACACACACACACTTACTGTATGTAAAGCGACTTTGAGTTCTTAGAGAGGTGCCATATAAATGTGATGTATTATTATTATTATCATTATTATTATTGATCCATATTGATCATGTACAGTATTTCCTATGGATGTAGTCAGCGATGTAGTTTTATTTCTGAAAAGTCGAAGTTGTTGGAGAATGTGTTTTGAATCCAGAATGTTATCTAAAGCTGCACCACTATGTTGATGTTCCCCACAATACCGCACCAAATGTTTGCCATCGAGCTAATAGAGCCAGCCTGCTTGCACAGGGGAGGAACTGAATCTTGACCTTCAGGTCAAAATTCATGTCAGATCCTGTGTCTAGGTGAGATGACCTTTGACATGATCTAAATGTCTCAATAGAAGAGCAGAGAGACAAAACACAGCCACCCCAATTGTATATGTTATGTTTTATTAACATACTCTATCATACAGATTGGACAAAATGACATTGTACAGTATTAATTAAAAACAGTTACATTGTGCCACTCTAATTATCAAAACAAACAAACAAACAAACAAACAAACAAACAAATAGTATTTGTTGCAAACATTTTGTTTGAATGTATGACTTATAGACAAAGCAGGTCCTTATAAACAATGTTGTCAGAGATTCCCTCCTCTTCTTCCACATTCAAATCTCATTCCCCTGCTGGAGAAGGTTGTGTTGAGTTGCCCATATGCAAATACGGACTGTAGGAATGGGAATTATCGTCTACAGTCCAACCGAAAATATATTTGCACATCTCATTTCGAATGCAAAATGACAAATCAAAGTGCCTTACGTGAGACCAAAAGGGCATTTGAGAGAGAGAGAGAGAGAGAGAGAGAGAGAGAGAGAGAGAGAGAGAGAGAGAGAGAGAGAGAGAGAGAGAGAGAGAGAGAGAGAGAGAGAGAGAGAGACTTCCACTCCCTTCTTGGAAGGTAGAGATAAGGTGCACGGCCACCATATTGGCTAGAAATTGGGCCACATTTGTGTTTACTTGAATAAAGTTCCAGTTTGCACATCCACACTATAAATGTTTTATCAATGATGCCCCTGTCAAGTATTTTTCTCACCCAAAACATCTATAAAAGAGTTTTATAGTACCTTGGCTCTGTCTTTGCCCTCATTAACAATTCCAGGATCTATTACCTATATGCCATTATGCCACGCCTACAGGAACAACCCCTCATGAATATGCTAATGTGCCACGCACCCACGCCCCTGGAATCAACATGCAGAATAAATAAAATAAAAATAATTACAATAATAAACAAACACATCTCGGTCACACATGTATCACTATGGCAAAATACAATTTTAGACTCACTCACACTGTGTGTGAGTGAGTCTTTGGTGCACACATCAAGAATTTGGTGCACACATCAGAATTTGGTGCACATATCAAAACAAAATATTTTTAAATCTACAGTACTCCACACACCAAAAAGCAATTATGTCAATAAAAGGGCTTTTAACTGTCAACATACGTAAACAATATTTTCTTTTTGTCTTCGCCAGGCCGAAAGGCATGGCCGAGACTATGCTTTGCACCCTGTCCGTCCGTCTGTATGTGATTCTGTCTGTGTACAGTAAATGGTAAATGTATATAGCGCTTTTATCCAAAGCGCTTTACATTGATTGTGCCATTAACCCATTCACACACACATTCATACACCGATGGCGGAGGAAACCATGCAAGGCACCAACCTGCTCATCAGGAGCAATTAGGGGTTCAGCGTCTTGCTCAAGGACACTTCGACACTAACTCTAAGGGAGCGCCCCAGCCCGGGATCAAACTGGGAACCTTACGGTTTTCCAGTTCACTCTACCCGGCCACTCTACCCCTGAGCCACTGCCGCCCCAGTACAGTACAGCTATATACCATTGGCTTGATCGCAGCGAAACTGTGCACACACACTTCCTGGATGCCAGAGCAGAACCTCTGCCCCAAATTATTCACATGGGCCTGTTATAGTGCCACCAGGAGGCCGATTTGTGCAAAACACATTTTTTGACAGTACTCCTACAGATTTTGTCCAAACATCACGCAAATCGGTACACAGTATCTCTATAGTCAATATAAACAAAACAGGTCTTTCAGATGTTTCATATTCCATCCTGATTGGCTAAGATTGGCTTCCAAAGTTTGCAGGATTGGTTTGTTTTGAACAAAATGCCTCAAATCATGAACACAGCATTCCATTTCCGTGAAATTTTGCACGCACATTCCGACTAGGCCAAGGAAGAAATGCCACTTGAAAATGTTCAAATCAGCCTCATGGTGGCGCTATAACAGGCCGATTCACGTTTTTACCTATAAATACACCGATCTGTATAAAACTTTGTATGTGCACTCCCTGGAGGTCAAGGAAAAACGTTTGCCCTGCATTTTTCACATCTGCCTTTTATAACGCCACCAGTTATTATTTAAAAAAATAAAAATAACAAAATAAAAAGAAATTAAACAAAAATAAAAATAAAACGATTCACAGGAGGCAGGCAGTGATCACCCCATGTGCACAGTGCAGTACAGTAGAAGTAAAAGTATTGAACATGGGAAATATTACACACACACACACACACACACACACACACACACACACACACACACACACACACACACACACACACACACACACACACACACATCCTGGGCACTACACTCCCTCTGCCAACCTAGGGAGATCTCAGAGCCAAGCTCATGCCTCCTTCAATGCATGAGAGCTAACAAGTCTTCTTATCACCTGACAGGGGGCAGTTTCCCCGGTTGGACGTAGCGCGTGGAAGGAACACGTTATTCCAACCAGTTCCTTTCCCCTCCGTCAGGCGCCCCGGCTGGCCAGGGGGAGGCAGTATAGTGACCAGGATTACTGCATGTTTTTGTGAGGTATACCTACCCTAGGGAACACGGAGAGAACATGCAAACTCCACACAGAGAGGCCCTTTCGCCAACCCCACCTAGGGTATGGGCACTGATGCACTGATGACGTGGAGGAGAGGACACGCCCCCAGCGTCCCCTGGTTTCATATTCTTATCAACATGGGAGTGGAATGCTATGATTTATTTATACAAATGTGTGTATGTATGAGTCCCTTTCCAATGTGTTTGTTCTTTGTTCTTAAAAAAGGGGATGTTTTAGTGTATCCTTTCAAAAGGTTTCTATAGCACATGCACAAAAAAATATTTAGTAAGATAAGATTTGAAAAGATGGTAGTGTCTTCCTTGGTATTACTGGCAGAGTGCATGGAAAGTTTGGCATCGACTGGTCCAGGCAGGAAAGAACTAAAATATAAAATAGCTATCACTAACACCAGTGTGCACAAGTTGTCAATGACTGTAACATCACTCCAAGTGTAAATAATTGTCATTCAGTGTAATGCGAAGTGTTTAAATAAAACAATTTAAAGAATGCCCAATGCCCATTTTTTATAATCACAAGGTTGTATATCAATAATTGTACTAGAAATGTACTATCTATAATAAAAACAACATTATTTTATCTTGAATTCCACATATTTGATGAATGTTTATTACATTGTTCAGTGAAAAAAATGTAAAAGCTATGATTTTTTTTGTTGTTGTATGGGTCACTTTCCACTGTGCTATTCTTTCAAATGGTTTCTATTGGACATGCACAAAAAATATTTAATAAGATACCAAGCTTTGCAAAAATATTTGGGGAGTGTCTTCCTTGGTTTACTGGCAGCGTGCATGAAAGGTTTGGCATCGACTGGTCCATGCAGCTAAATAACTAAAATATAAAAGCCACTTTACACTATAGCACTAACACCAGTTAAGTCTAATGGGACATTGCCGGGCATGTAAATAGAGGTGCCAGAGTGTGACGCCTCCGGCTTTTGAGGAAGCTGCCGTATTTGACGAGTTGGGTTGAGAATGTGTAGCGAAATGTTCTCGAAATATTTGCAGTTACTTGAATCTCTAGCCAACCAGGGGCCTGTTCCTCAAAAGGTGAATTAAAAAAGCCTGGCCTTAAGCCAAATCCAGGCTTGACAAAGTCGGGTCCGAAAAGCCTCGTTTATTCCGTTCCTCAGACGCCAAGCCAGGCTGAAAAGGAGCAACTTTGTCGAGCTAGGCTATGTCAAGCCAGGCTGTGTCCAGCCAGGATAATGAAGCCAGGCTGAATGGGCGGCGATTCACCGGCGACGTATTTCTATAAAAGACCATGAACTCGAGCGCAGATTCCTTGAACTTGACCAATCATGGCAGCGGGGAACAAAACTCGAGCAGCGTTTTTCTCTGTGGCCGAACAGCAGCAGCTCATGCAAGCATATGAGGAAGTGAAACATGTTATCAACAGAAAATGAAACGGGATCGCAATAAATAGATCCAGGGAGAAAGCGTGGCAAAGTATTGCAAGCACACACAGAGTGTGTGAGCGTGTGTGTGTGAGTGTGTGTGTGTGTGTGTGTGTGTGTGTGTGTGTGTGTGTGTTTGCGACGGACGGTCAACAGGACGTACGGACGGGACGGGACGGGACGGGACGGGACGGGACGGGACGGGACGGGACGGGACGGGACGGGACGGGACGGGACGTACAGACGGGACGGGACGGGGGGGTTGACCGCGACGGGATGAGCGGGGGACGGGACGAGACACGCAATAACCCCACATTTGCAAGACCACTTTGGTAGAAATTTGGGTTGTGTTGTTACCTTGCCATCATGATGTAACTCCAAAGGTGGACAAGAAATAAAAAATAATTTCTCCATTGACTAGAAATTGATAATTTAAAATATGCTCCTTATTGACTTGCAAAGAGGCTCCTTTAAACCCGTAACTAATAATGTATATATATATTTAAATATATGTATGTATATATATATATATATGTATGTATGTGTTAGACATTTTTTATAATATTTAAAAAAAAATTGGTAATATATTATCAAACATCTAACAACAATATGAACTATAATGTTAACAGAGTGACAATGACATATCACATGAGTTATTGTGAAACAATTATGATTCATGGTCACACACTATTTCAGTAATATAATTACATTGATTATATCTTATTGTATTGATTTCATTTTATTTGAATGCAGGGTCATTCAAATGAGTCCATTTACAAACACATGTGTTGAATTAACTGTGGAAAAACTTGAAGAACAAAGACACTGGATTAAGTAAGCTTGGCTGTTAGCCTGCGCCTGACAAGGCTAACTTCACAGCTAAATTGCCATGGTAACTAAGGTAGGCTTGCTTCAATTCTCTTTTGTGGAATCGGATAAGGCTAAACTTAGCCAGGGTGAACTGGCTAAACTAATCTTCAAGATAATTCACCTTTTGAGGAACCGACTCAGCTCTAATCCTGGCTAAATTAAGCCAGGATAGGTGGTAAAGCCAGGCTTTAGCTCTAATTCACCTTTTGAGGAACAGGCCCCAGGGAGTAACTAACTTTCAACTGCGCTGGAAGACTCCCACAAAACAGGAGAGTCCTGAAGTTGGAGAACAACACTTTCCACAACACGCCTATATATTGTCGGTTACTTTCTTAATAGTGGATAGAATTAATCTACCAGACAGACAGACAGACAGACAGACAGACGAGTTTTTGTTTAAATATTTGTATTTTAGAATAAAATAAACTGTACGTAAAGGATATTTTCATATTTATTTCCCTCCTTATGCCCATTGCATTAAAACATAATCAGAATCAGAACAGAATCAGTTTTATTGTCACATCACAGGTTTACAAGGTAAAGAAGTGGGTGAAATTCGTTTTTGTACATCGTTCCCATCGCAACGTTAATTTCCATAGAAAGAAGAGGGGGGGGGGAGAAGAAGAGGGGTGGGGGGCAAGTGGGAAGGAGATCAAAACAAGAGAGCAACAGAAGGCCAGACAAGTTATCTACATATTTATACACATGAGATAGACACAGATGTGATTGAACTTTTTTTTTGGCTGTTAACGATAGTTTTCTTTAAAATACGATTCAGGTACGATCATTTAACATTTCCTATTTGGCAACACTGCTGCTACGTGCTGAGGCTAAACCTGTCGTCATAAGGAGTATTGTATTGTGTAAGAGCATTTAACCTTCTACTGTTCAGCCTCCACATATCTTTTCAGCCTCCAATTACAATCATGTGGTTTCAAAATCACTTTGTGTTCCCAGAGCATTATTTGGGGTCCAAGACCCCTAAAAACAAATGGGCCTCATTCAGCAACGGTACTTAAGAGGAAATTTCTTCTTAAACCCACTTAACACATTGGGTGCCAGAGGTTTATTAAAATATTATACGTTGAGTGCCAGCATTTCTTCCATCCACTTGCGTTTTTTCGTGCTGTGAGAAGCCCCGACGAGGAAGTGCATGTAAACAAAGCGTGCGTGCGAGACGGCGGAGGGTCCCGACTAACGCCTGGAACAATAATATTTCCAACGCGACCCTCCATTGCAGCGTGATCGCCGATCGAAAACGGCTCGTTTCCACCACATTAAAAAGAAATGGAGATATTAAGCTTTTAATCAAGGAGATAACATTGAAAACGCCGACCGGAAGGATTTTTGACATGGAGCCACATCCAGCTTCTTCTTCTCAGAAACTCCTTGGGTGATGTCAAAGTTTCGTTTTAGCGCCCCACGTGGCCCACATGTATAAAAATAGAATTGGGTCAAAAACGGTCCGGACCGTTTTCGGCACTTCTCGTTTGGACCCTCAAAAACGGTCCGGACCGTTTTTGGCATTCAATGTGTTAAGAAGTTTTTAAGAAGATTTCGGTATACTCCAATGTTTTCTTAGCTGTGATATGTTCTTAGGTAAGAACAGAATCTACGCACACTTTCTTAAGAGGATTTTTTTTCTTAGACCCATTTAAGAGGTTTTTAAGAAGATTTTGGTATACTCCAATGTTTTCTTAGCTGTGATCTGTTCTCAGGTAAGAACAGAATCTACACACACTGATGAGCACTCTTAGGCTGGCCTTTGAGTTCTTAAGTGTGACATATTTGTGCAAAAATAATTAATTCTCGAAGTTTCTTCAATTCTACAGTTGTATAATATAGGATTTAAATTACAATAATATTTCTTATCATATCTTTAGAGCAGTGGTTCTCAAAGTGTGGTCTGGGGACCCCCAGGGGTCCTTCAGGGAGTTTCAGGGGGTCCACAGCAAACGAAGAACAGTTTAATCACTTTAACCCTATTTTATCCTTTGTTTGAAAATAGCCGATCTACAAGCTCACAACACGTCCCATTACTGGCCATTTTGAGCTTGTAGATCGGCTATTTTCGAGACATTTTGATAAATCTTGAAACATTTTCCCTGGCAGAAAATATTTTCAGGTGGGGGTCTGCAGCCAAATGCATGTCAATTTGGGGGTCCTTGACATGAAAATGTTTGAGACGGGTCTGAAATTACAATCTAACCCAAACGGACCCGGTTGAGTTGAAGCCCAAGCCCCATACCTAACCCATAACCCCCACCCAACCCACCCTCATCACCCCCCATACCCCCACCCCCATATCCCCGACATTCGCCACACCCCCATTTTCCAGTCCCCTTCCTACCTGAAAGCCCCCCTATAGCCTACCCACCCGTCATACCCATCCCCATACCCCCCACATAGCCCCCTACACCCCTCCTTGCACCACCATATCACCCACCACACCCCTATTTCAACCCCATTACATACCAAGCAGCTGCTACCCTCCATATCCACCCACCAGCTTTCAGTAATAAAATGTTTTATATCCACGCTACTCCTGAACATGAAATATGGATAACATTTTTAACAGCTAATTTCAGCAAATGTACATTGATGTCTAGTGGTGATATGTTGATTAATGTGAGAGAAATGATAAAATACATGAATTAATTAAATAAAATAATTTGCTGTTCACTTCAGAAGTACCTCCACAGATCTATTAATTTATTTATTTTTATGTTTGGAGTCTGGTGTTCCACCATCTGTAGACTTATAGTTTAGGTATTCTTTACTTCATTCTCTCAATTTTATTTGTGTGTGTGATTTCCTGTGATTTCTGTGTGCAGCAATCACACACAGGTGTGACTGCAGGCAGAGCCATGCAGTCATGCCTTATATGGGGATTGGTGGGGCGGCTCCCTATGGTAATTAGGATGAACTGGCACACCCCTTCAAGTTACAAGGATTGGGATTCATCATCATCAAGAACATAGTTACGAACAATTCTGCCTTTTAAGAACGTTTCATGAATCTGACACAACTTCTCTTAGGAATTCACTTAGGAAGAAATGTAAGAGGAAACATTAGGAACTTATTGCTGCATGAGGCCCAATTGTTCTTGCCACTGATGTCTCTATTATGCATGAACTAAGAATATATCTACTGTACATCAGTGTTTATTCCATTAAGGACGTATGCCATTGTACAGTATTACCTTGTGGAAACGTGGACAACAGCACTGTATAAATACTTGCAGTAAAACAAGACAACAATAGTCAGATTTTTTTTGTATGTAGGTTTAGAGTTAATAATAATAAAATGCTTTGGAATAAAGAGCCATCCGACCAATGCCATGGCACCCAACATGAGCCAAGCTGTAGTAACTATTAATCAAAATGTCACTGAAACTTTTCCATACTATTTGCATATGAAAATAAACGTTTGCAACAGGATGGATTAAAGAGGATTAAAGTTCAGATAAAGGTACCAGCTCTGAGAGATTTACTCCACAGCTCCAGTTCTTCAACACGCACAACATCAGACACTGAGTTTTCAAACGGTGAGTTTATTTTTCATGTATCTACAGGTGGTTGGTTAGAGGACTGGTACACCAGCGTAAGGAATAATTTGGTGCAGAAATCAAAACAATATATTGTTAATCTGCGGCTACACCACAAAGCTGGGTTGAGCTGAAACCAAATTTCCCCTAACGGTGCAGTGTTTTGACATTGACAGCAAATTTAGATTTAGTTTTAGCGTTGTGAGCTTGTAGATCTGTTATTTTCAGAGCGCAACACCCGAGCGCAACCGAGCAAAATGAATTGTCTTTTAGTTGTACTGGATCTCTTCTCCACTAGTCCCTCCCTAACATTTTAGTCTAGTTTGTATTTGTTGACGAAATTGTCGATATATTTAGTCTCAGTTTTAGTCATTGTAGCTTAGTTTTAATTTAGTTTTAATTTAGTTTTCGTCAGTGAAAAAAGGTAGTCGACGAACATTTTTCGTCATAGTTTTAGTCGACAAAATCAACACTGCGGTCAATAGTAAAGCAATTCTGTCAAAGACGGGGCTTTTTTGTCCACCTACGTAAAGGACATTTCATTCTTCTTTTCCTTTTAAATTAATGTTGTGATGTTTTCCTCATGAAATTGTATCACAACATATTGATATTTTCTGTGTTTATATGGTGATAACTGTTGTTTATTTCATCACAGAGAAGCTATGGATCATGAATTACTTCTGATCATCCTCCTCTCTGGTGAGACCACGGAGTGTGTGTTGTTATTTCTTGGATATAGCACTCAAATTTACTTTTTAAGCGCATTGGTCATTTGTATTAAAACATGAGGCCATGGCACCTGTTTGCTAAACTACAATATTAAAATGTTCCTTTATGCCAATAAGCAATATGGACAAGAAAGATTGAGATATTAATTGGATTTCAGTGCTGTAGGTGCAAAGGCACAGAATAACTTTTTGAAGCCCGACACAATGTCTAAAAACAATTGGACAAAATCTGTAAGAGTTGTAGCAAAAAGATTTGAAATCATTGGACCGACATTCTTCCACGGCCTATGTGTGCAAAATGTACACCGTTCGGGCTGTTCAAAGACAGACAGACAGACAGACAGACAGACAGACAGACAGACAGACAGACAGACAGACAGACACACGGATAGACAAACACACGGATGGACAGGGGTGAAAACACAATGGTGGAGTTAAAGATGCATGTATCAAGCTCTAAATCCACTATTCTTGATCTCTTCAGGATTCTACATACCCTCCTGCTGTGTGCTTCGTGAGTATCACGTTGTTAACTTGAAAAAGACCTGGATCGATGCTCAGAGCTACTGCAGAGAGAAGTACACTGACCTGGCCACCATAGAGAACATGGAAGATGTGGAGAGTCTGAAAGCAGTCAACACTGTCAACTCTGGCACATGGTTGTGGTTTGGACTGTATGATGACCCCAAATCCTGGAAGGGAACCATAGGCCATGATGTCAACTCTTGGAGATGGTCAGCCGTTGATGCACCGATCAGGACAGAGTATCATAACTGGAATTCTGGCCAGCCAAATTATCGTTTATCCACAATGCTCTGTGTGTTAATCACTCCTTATGGTTTTTGGTGGGATGCACCTTGTGAACGGGAAAAACATTTTGTCTGTTATTATGGTAAGAATACCTTCTCTTTTTTTTGCCTAAACAATCAAAAATAATGATATCATACTTAACACACACATGTGTGCACACATTGTACACAGATTGATTTTACATACAGAAGTTTATAAAAATCTAAATAATCTACAGTACTCATACTACAGTACAACACACACACATGTCATGTGTGCATTCACTAGTACACACATACTGTACGCAGATTGATTTTACATACAAAAGTGTCTGCAGGCATTTGGTCCATAGTGACACTGTTTCACTGTTCTCTTCCCTAGATAATGGAGTCCAACAGAAATATATTTTAGTCAAGAAGGCATCATCATGGAAGGCTGCCCAGCAATACTGCAGAGATCGTTACACAGACCTGGCTGTTATCAAAAATGCTGAAGAGAACAACCAAGTTGTGTCTTTATTTGAAACAAATATTAATGCATGGATCGGCCTTTACAGAGTAGCATGGACATGGTCTGACCAGAGCAACCTCTCCTTCACACACTGGGCTGATAAACAGCCCGATAACTCTCGTCCAAATACACATTGTGTAGCATTGCATTCCTCACACTTTACTTGGAATGATGGAGACTGTTTTGTAAAGTATGCATTCCTCTGCCACAGAGGTGAGTGTCTTCTCCACAACACAAAATCTTTAGCACAAAAGATCAACATTATCTGTATAGGTCCTATGTTTTTTTTTTACACATTATTTAGTTTTTTATGTGGTGTATGTGTGTGTGTGTGTGTGTGTGTGTGTGTGTGTGTGTGTGTGTGTGTGTGTGTGTGTGTGTGTGTGTGTGTGTGTGTGTGTGTGTGTGTGTGTGTGTGTGTGTGTGTGTGGGTGCGCGCACGTGGGGTGAGGCAGCTGTTCAAGGAGTGAAGGTGATGAGGATGAAGATTCAGACTGATGCTGACCTGACAAATCCAGACATTAGTGTCCAACTCCTACAACAGGTAATCAACTCTTAAGGATATTTAATGCTTCAGAGAAAAAGTGTTGTGTGTCATTTCACTTGACATATTTCTTTTGTCCAACAACATAACCCGTCTTTTTTTATCCGGCGATATGTCATAGTGGTGACGGGCACTGCACTCCCTCAAGTCCTTGCCAATGCGCGCACTAAATTTGAAGTCGGTCGGTCCCATATAAGCACATATATAAGGCCATATATGGGCACAGCGGTCAGATCTGTGGCCACTTCACACAATCTAGCTATCACTAACAACATGTGTGCACTCTGTTGCCAATGACTATAACATCACTCCAAGCATAAATATGAAACATTATTAATTCTATAGCCTTAAACTATTTTACGAGTTGGGTTGAGACTGTGTAGAAAAATGTCCTCGAAATGTAGAGCAATAGCTGCCCTTTAGCAGGCCAGCAGTAAAAAGCTTCTCATGTCTTATTTTCCTCTTCAGTTACGTGAATCTCTAGCCAACCAGGGAGTAACTAACTTTCAACTGCGCTGGAAGACTCAACCCAAAAAACAGGAGAGTCCTGAAGTTGAAGAACAACACTGCAAATCCACAACAATCCTAGGTTAACTTCTTAATAATGGATAATATCAATCTACCAGTTGACTGACAGACAGACAGACAGACAGACAGACAGACAGACAGACAGACAGACAGACAGACAGACAGACAGACAGACAGACAGACAGACAGACAGACAGACAGACAGACAGACAGACAGACAGACAGACAGACACGGATAGATGGATAGATTTGGGTTTCCTTTTCATTTCAGGTGAAAATAATTGTAATTATTTCCAAAAGAACATTTAAAAAGTGTTTTTTTTTATTTACATATTTTGCTTTTAGAATAAAATAAACTGTACGCAAAGGATATTTTCATGTGTATTTTCCTAATGTCCATTGTATTAAAACATAACATAGATAAACACAGCTACAAAACGACATGCTTTTATTGATTGATTGACATTTTATTTACCTTATATTTTAAATTATACTGATATGCAATTATTTTAATTGTAGTAATTAGGCATTAGTTGCCTCTTTCAGAAATTATTATTTTTGTGCAAGCTCCATCATTCATACTGAGGAAGAAATTATGTTATGCTATTATGATTGTTTATTATATTTTACCATCACTTATAGTACTTGAATAATACATTGTGACATGATACCTATTTGGTAACCTGTTGGAGCCAAGACGTCTCCGCTAGGCCTGATAGCTATTGTTTATGTTACAGCATATCTGTTATGGTTCAGCTTGTCCTTGTAGCAGCTAGTATAACTATGGTCTGAGCCCTGTGATCGCTGGCAGAAAAACCTTACCGATCTGTGTCAGACTGTGTGTCTAACGTAAATCTCCCCATTATATCATGTAAATTAAAACATAACCATCACCACCTACAATATCGTCTGTGACTCCTATTGCCTCATCAATTACTGATTGATCCAGAATTCCAAGGCAGTAGCTTTCAGGGGGGGGGGGGGGGGGGGTGGGACGACAGAGAAAGGGAGAGCAAGGGGAAAACATAGGGGGAAATGAAGACAATAACATTTGAACCCTCAGTCTATGATTTGAACGCATAGCATAGGTTAGACATAAGGTGCACGTACAAAAAATATAGCAGCAGGTGCATTACATGAAGTACAGCACTAGGACGGTATAGACATAGGCTTACTGTATGTACTTGTGACATAGTCCACATGAGGTAAAAAAGAAAATAATCATGGATCAGCAGGTCCACATGTAGGAAGGTAGTTTGCATAGGGTCAAATCCACAGTATGCAGCTGTGAAAGATTTCAATGACTGTAATCAGAAGGAATGATTCCTTATTTAAGGCAGAAAGTGTAATGTCAGATTTCATAAGATGTTTTCCATAGTTTCCGTATGTATGTATACTGTATGTATGTGTAGTTGGATGTTTCTCACTAAATGCACACACATGCACTAACCCACGCACGCATGCACACAAACACACACACACACGGCCACATGCACATGCACACATACACACACTTACACGCACACAAAGGTACTATAACCACCAGTCAACACTGTCTATAACCACCAGTCAACACAAGCCCTAATGTGCTTCCCTGCGGAACCCCACAGTTCACTGGGAGGGACAGGGTTCCATTGACATCAACCACTTGTTCTCTTCACCCAAGGTAGGATTTGAGGTAGGTCAAAGGTGACTAGTTGACTAGTGGACAAATATTATGCCCCCACACCACCTCTGCCAATATCCTAGGGTGATCTTGAATTCACTTCACTAATTATATTTGAACATACATAAACTAAACTCTTTTCACTGATCCCATTGCAATTAATTAAGGTAGTCTACTGATCTTTCAAAATAATGTTGGGAATGTTGGAAAAAAATCAGGCTTATAGCCTGGCATTGGCCAGACGTGGATTCACTCTCACGTTCCTCCCCGGTATCAGTCTGGACTTCGGCCCATAGGGAGCGAGTATGAGAAATCAGAAAAAGATTTTGATGCTTTTCACTGTTGTACGGACAGCAGTTGAAATGCAGTCACTGATTGGCCCGATCAATTTCTGATAAAGACAGTTTGTCTTTATAGTGCCAACTTCTCAGTAACTAATATAACATTACACTGAGAACTATAAGACTGTTCATAATAAAACCGTTTGGCACGTTTAAAAAAATACATAATTTTAACATCACTTCACATTCTTATACACCAGCGCACCGGGAGCAACTGACGCTTTAAAGCCAGCCCAACGTGAGTTGGGGGGATGGGAGCAGCAGCATACAGAACGGCCACTGAAATATTTGTTTGGCTCGGAGCCACAACTTAAATAAATCCTTCGGGAAACGGGATGTACGGACCACCAAACGGAAAGTGAGTGCCACAAAGTAATGAACAAATGGAAATGGAAATGTGTTTGGATTTCAATTTTTATATATTGGTTTTAGTGGGATTCCTAGTAAACCCTGTGTTATGGATGGTGTGACGGACATGCCACTGGAAAGGCACCTGGTTAGTTTGTTTGTTGGTTTGTCATCTTATTGTTGTGGGCTTTTATTGTTTGGTTGGTACTTTTTATGCTGCATTTGTGGTTTGATATATGCACCTTTTATTGGTTATGTGGGACATGTGTTGATTTATGACAGTTTATTGAAAAATACTTTTTGTTTCTTTAGTTTTCACGTTGATCTATAATAAAGAATCTTCAAAATCATCAGTCGGACTCCAACCTCTTTCATGCCCAGCTGGGAACTGCTACAGTCTTCACGTTACTTCCTTTCTTTGATGTAAACACAGTCAACGTGACTGTGACGTATAGCCATGTAATTTGGTGACGCATCCGATCGCAATCGCCATGGCCGGAGCGGAACATGGCAGAAATGTAGAGCTAAGGCCAACCCTCTCACGTGAACTAATATAAGCGACGTGATTGGTTAAAAACCTTAACCAAGAACAGTCAAGATTGGCTAAGTTAAAGATATTTAGTGTAGAGTTAAAACACTATAGTATAGAGTCCTGGGGGCTCCAGTCAACTAACTTTATATGCAAGCAGGGGTCTTCAACAGGGGGTCCGGGACCCCTAGGGGGTCCTCAGATCTACTACAGGGGTCCGCCAAATGTGTGATTTTTTTTTACCTTAACCACTTCAACCATAGTATCCCTTTTTCTGAGGAGAACTTTAGCCAAAAAGAGCAGATCTACAAGCTCACAATAACGCCTCGCGCTGCGAGGCGTTATTGTGAGCTTGTAGATCTGCTATTTCTGGCAAAGAGGTATATGTGTAGAGGGGGAAAAAGAGCAGACCAAGTAAACAAAAAAAAGTTTAATCTGAAACACTATTTTATACAATATAGTGGGGGTCCCTGCTTCATCTCTCTCTCAGCTAGGGGGTCCCTGCTTCATCTCTCTCTCAGCTAGGGGGTCCCTGCTTCATCTCTCACTCAGCTAGGGGGTCCCTGCTTCATCTCTCTCTCAGCTAGGGGTCCCTGCTTCATCTCTCTGTCAGCTAGGGGGTCCTTGGCCTGAAAACGTTGAAGACCCCTGGTTTAAGATATGCTTTGTTGTGACAACAGGGAACCTGCCTGAAGGGAGAGGACATGGCTGGACATGATCCAGACAATTAAGGTAAAATATTTGTATATCACATTTCATGCACAATTACAATTCAAAGTAACTTACGTAAGACCAAAAGGGCATTTAAGGATAGATGGATAGATACTAGATAGATAGATAGATAGATAGATTTTACCCTCGGTACGACTTATGATCAAATCAATAATGCCAAAATGCAAAAACGATAATTTAGCCAGATCACAAAAAAGGTGTATGACTTTACTAAATTCCCCGGCTGCTGATTCTTGATATGGTTTGGCTTTTCAAAATAAGTCAGCAAATAAGGTAAATAATTATGACCATAGATGCATGTTCTCTCTAAACCAGAACGTCTTTCCAGTCCAGTTCCAGGCATTTATTTGAGTAATAAGGTCCAGGAAGTTGCCTGTATCCACGCAGCGTATGTGATGCATTTTCCTCAAGTAGGCGTGTTTCTTACTTTAAATAAATATTACATATTTACACCCGTAATTTGTCTTTTTTTTTCTCTGTGTTAGTGTGTACAATAGTTTTCTTTAGACTATGATACGTTTAATCCTCTGGTACGATAATTCAACATTTCACATCTGACAGTGAATGAAACAAAGCCTTAAATAGTATCATTGGTAACACCTGTGAAGGAAGTAAGAAGTGGCCCAATATCTTAAGAGCATTTAAGGCAGGTACAGACTGCAAGACCTTAAAGTGGTCGGGGGGTCATCTGATCGTTAAGCATAACACACTGCAGGAGTTTATTTCTTGAAATCGGCTGTCATATATCGTTGTGGTTTTCACACTATATGATTGATCCCCGACAAGGGCTGACACACTGCAGGATAGTTCACTAGGATGCTATCTCCAGAGTCAGACCCAATACATACATTTGTGTTTATTCCAATTCATTTTAATCGACGTATCCCGTGATATGCCTCTCTCCCTCTCCCCCTCTCTCTCCCTCTCTCTCTCGCACGTCAAGTGCGCTGAAGTCAGTGACAGCGTTGCCATGTCCGCTTATTATAAGCGACTTTGGGATACTTTTTCTGTAAAGTTGCTTGAAAGTGTAGTTGCTTTTTTGGCCTTGTTTCCTAATATTGTTTGAACCAGTTGTTCTAAAACATTTTCATGGGAAGGACCCCCAAATTAATAATAATAATTAATTGTCCGCAGAGGCGCAGACGACCTCCCCCTTCTGAGAATATGTTGTGCCATAGACCCCCATACAAGATCTGTGTGGATTTGGAAAATATTCCACAAATTCCCCCCCCCCCCATAGCCTATCTACAACGTGAGCTTGTAGATCGTCTATTTTCAAGTATCCAATGTATTTGTATATAGGCTTCATGCATAGTCGCTTGTTGGGCTTGTTTTCACAAACCTGGTTGCTTATTTCTCTCGCAAAATCTGGCAACACTCAGACAAACATACACACACACACACACACACACACACACATACAGATCGCTCGCTCTCTGCGTCTCTCTCTCTCTCTCTCTCTCTCTATCTCTGTGCAATAGTCTCAAATAAACAGCCCCCTTCGAGCACGCTCGCTCACTCTGTTTTATAATAATGTTTAACTTAATACAGGACTGGACAGTAACTATGCGGGAGATCTGTTTGTTGTGGACCTTCCATAGCCACGGTGGCTGTAATGTGCTCTCATTGGCTGTGGCGCTGATCTCCTCGCAGACCCCTTTCATACTGTATGATACTGTGAGATGTCTAGTCGGCGACATAGCTGAATATCTAACATGGTAGTTATCTGAAAACGGTCGGAAAGCCGTCGCAGAGCGGATTATCGCGCCCATATCGTCTCGCGGTGCCTTTCACACACAGCGAGCATTATCTCGCAGATCAAAGGCCGATCTGCGTCAGATCGGGAGGTTTTGTCGGCGAGCGCCAAAAAATGTCGGCGACAGCAATCTCGGACCAAATCTCCTGCAGTGTGTACGAGCCCTTAACCTTCTCCTGTTCAGCCTCCACATATCTTTTCAGCCTCCAATTACCATCATGTGGTTTCCAAACCACTTTGTGTTCCCAGAACATTATTTGGGGTCCAAGACCCCTAAAAACAATGTTCTTGCCACTGATGTCTCTATTATGCATGATGCATGAACTAAGAATATATCTACTGTACGTCTGTGTTTATTCCATTAAGGACGTATGCCATTGTACAGTATTACCTAGTGGAAACGTGGACAACAGCACTGTATAAATACTTGCAGTAAAACAAGACAACAATAGTCAGATTTGTTTTGTATGAGGTTAGGGTTAGAGTTAATAATTTATAAAAGGCTTTGGAATAACGAGCCATCAGACCAATGCCATGGCACCCAACATCAGCCAAGCTGTGGCAACTATTAATCAAAATGTCACTGAAACTTTTCCATACTATTTGCATATGAAAATAAGAGGCTTAAAGTTTAGGTAAAGGTACCAGCTCTGAGAGATTTACTCCATAGCTCCAGTTCTTCAGCACTCACAACATCAGACACTGAGTTTTCAAACGGTGAGTGTATTTTTCATGTATCTACAGGTGGTTGGTTAGAGGACCGGTACACCAGTGTCCTCTTATATCAAAAGGAATAATTTGGTGCAGAAATCAAAACAATATGTTGTTAATCTGCGGTAGTAGACTACACCACAAAGCTGGGTTGAGCTGAAACCAAATTTCCCCTACCGGTCTCAGTGTTGATTTTGACAGCAAATTTTGATTTAGTTTTAGCGTTGTGAGCTTGTAGATCTGTTATTTTCAGAGCACAACACCTGAGCGCAACCAAACAAAATTAATTGTCTTTTAGTTGTACTGGATCTCTTCTCCACTAGTCCCTCCCGAACATTTTAGTCTAGTTTGTATTTGTTGACAAAATTGTCCATATATTTAGTCTTAGTTTTAGTCATTGTAGCTTAGTTTTAATTTAGTTTTAATTTAGTTTTCGTCAGTGAAAAAAGGTAGTCGCCGAAAAAAATTCGTCATAGTTTTAGTCGACAAAATCAACACTGCGGTCAATAGTAAAGCAATTCTGTCAAAGACGGGGCTTTTTTGTCCACCTACGTAAAGGACATTTCATTCTTCTTTTCCTTTTAAATTAATGTTTTCTTCATGAAATTGTATCACAACATATTGATATTTTCTGTGTTTATATGGTGATAACTGTTGTTTATTTCATCACAGAGAAGCTATGGATCATGAATTACTTCTGATCATCCTCCTCTCTGGTGAGACCATGGAGTGTGTGTTGTTATTTCTTGGATATAGCACTCAAATGTACTTTTTAAGCGCATTGGTCATTTGTATTAAAACATGAGGTCATGGCAGCTGTTTGCTAAACTACAATATTAAAATGTTCCTTTATGCCAATAAGCAATATGGACAAGAAAGATTGAGATAGTAATTGGATTTCAGTGCTGTAGGTGCAAAGGCACAGAATAACTTTTTGAAGCCCGACACAATGTCTAAAAACAATTGGACAAAATATGTAAGAGTTGTAGCAAAAATATTTGAAATCATTGGGCCAACATTCTTCCACGGCCTATGTGTGCAAAGTTTACACCGATCGGTCTGTTCAAAGACAGACAGACAGATAGACTGACAGACAGACAGACAGACAGACAGACAGACAGACAGACACACGGATGGACAGGGGTGAAAACACAATGGTGGAGTTAAAGATGCATGTATCAAGCTCTAAATCCACTATTCTTGATCTCTTCAGGATTCTACATACCCTCCTGCTGTGTGCTTCGTGAGTATCACGTTGTTAACTTGAAAAAGACCTGGATCGATGCTCAGAGCTACTGCAGAGAGAAGTACACTGACCTGGCCACCATAGAGAACATGGAAGATGTGGAGAGTCTGAAAGCAGTCAACTCTGTCAACTCTGGCACATGGTTGTGGTTTGGACTTTATGATGACCCCAAATCCTGGAAGGGAACCATAGGCCATGATGTCAACTCTTGGAGATGGTCAGCCGTTGATGCACCGATCAGGACAGAGTATCATAACTGGAATTCTGGCCAGCCAAATTATCGTGTATCCACAATGCTCTGTGTGTTAATCACTCCTTATGGTTTTTGGTGGGATGCACCTTGTGAACGGGAAAAACATTTTGTCTGTTATTATGGTAGGAATACCTTCTATTTTTTTTGCCTATACAATCAAAAATAATGAAATCATACTTAACACACACATGTGTGCACACATTGTACACAGATTTATTTTACATACAAAAGTTTATAAAAATCTAAATAATCTACAGTACTCATACTACAGTACAACACACACACATGTCTTGTGTGCATTCACTAGTACACACATACTGTACACAGATTGATTTTAAATACAAAAGTGTATGATTGGTCTGCAGGCATTTGGTCCATAGTGACACTGTTTCACTGTTCTCTTCCCTAGATAATGGAGTCCAACAGAAATATATTTTAGTCAAGAAGGCATCATCATGGAAGGCTGCCCAGCAATACTGCAGAGAACGTTACACAGACCTGGCTGTTATCAAAAATGCTAAAGAGAACAACCAAGTTGTGTCTTTATTTGAAACAAAGATTAATGCATGGATCGGCCTTTACAGAGTAGCATGGACATGGTCTGACCAGAGCAACCTCTCCTTCACACACTGGGCTGATAAACAGCCCGATAACGCTCCAAATTCACATTGTGTAGCATTGCATTCCTCCTACTTTACTTGGAATGATGGAGACTGTTTAGTAAAGTTTGCATTCCTCTGCCACAGAGGTGAGTGTCTTCTCCACAACACAACTAAGTTTCAAATCTTTAGCACAAAAGATCAACATTATCTGTATAGGTCCTATGTTTTTTTTACACATTATTTAGTTTTTTATGTGGTGTATGTGTGTGTGTGTGTGTGTGTGTGTGTGTGTGTGTGTGTGTGTGTGTGTGTGTGTGTGTGTGTGTGTGTGTGTGGGGGTGGGGGTGGGGGTGGGGGTGGGGGTGGGTGCGCGCACGTGGGGTGAGGCAGCTGTTCAAGGAGTGAAGGTGATGAGGATGAAGATTCAGACTGATGCTGACCTGACAAATCCAGACATTAGTGACCAACTCCTACAACAGGTAATCAACTCTTAAGGATATTTAATGCTTCAGAGAAAAAGTGTTGTGTGTCATTTCACTTGACATATTTCTTTTGTCCAGCAACATGTCACACAACACTTTTTACACAACCCTTCTTTTTTTATCCGGCGATATATCATAGTGGTGACGGGCACTGCACTCCCTCGAGTCCTTGCCAATGCGCGCACTAAATTTGAAGTCGGTCGGTCCCATATAAGCACATGGCCATATATGGGCATATAGCGGTCAGATCTGTGGCCACCTGTTGGGTTGAGACTGTGTAGAAAAATGTCCTCGAAATGTAGAGCAATAGCTGCCCTGTAGCAGGCCAGCAGTAAAAAGCTTCTCATGTCTTCTATTCCTCTTCAGTTACGTGAATCTCTAGCCAACCAGGGAGTACCTAACTTTCAACTGCGCTGGAAGACTCAACCCAAAAAACAGGAGAGTCCTGAAGTTGAAGAACAACACTGCAAATCCACAACAATCCTAGGTTAACTTCTTAATAATGGATAATATCAATCTACCAGTTGACTGCCTGACAGACAGACAGACAGACAGACAGACAGACAGACAGACAGACAGACAGACAGACAGACAGACAGACAGACAGACAGACAGACAGACAGACAGACACGGATAGATGGATAGATTTGGGTTTCCTTTTCTTTTCAGGTGAAAATAATTGTAATTATTTCCAAAAGAAAATTGCTAACGTTTTTTTTTCATTTACATATTTTGCTTTTAGAATAAAATAAACTGTACGCAAAGGATATTTTCATGTGTATTTTCCTTTAATGTCCATTGTATTAAAACATAACATAGATAAACACAGCTGCAAAACTACATGCTTTTATTGATTGATTGACATTTTATTTACCTTATATTTTAAATTACACTGATATACAATCAATTTAATTGTAGTAATTAGGCATTAGTTGCCTCTTTCAGAAATTATTATTTTTGTGCAAGCTCCATCATTCATACTGAGGAAGAAATTATGTTATGCTATTATGATTGTTTATTATATTTTACCATCACTTATAGTACTTGAATAATACATTGTGACATGATATCTATTTGGTAACCTGTTGGAGCCAAGATGTCTCCGCTAGGCCTGATAGCTATTGTTTATGATACAGCATATCTGTCTATCTACTGTATCATATTCAGCTTGTCCTTGTAGCAGCTAGTATAACTATGGTCTGAGCCCTGTGATCGCTGGCAGAAAAACCTTACCGATCTGTGTCAGACTGTGTGTCTAACGTAAATCTCCCCATGATATCATGTAAATTAAAACATAACCATCACCACCTACAATATTGTCTGTGACTCCTATTGCCTCATCAATTACTGAT
Source organism: Gymnoscopelus braueri (assembly GCF_963280865.1). NCBI lineage: Eukaryota > Metazoa > Chordata > Actinopteri > Myctophiformes > Myctophidae > Gymnoscopelus > Gymnoscopelus braueri. The sequence goes on from NC_137604.1 coordinate 17,809,628, forward strand.
TGATCCAGAATTCCAAGGCAGTAGCTTTCAGGGGGGGGTGGGGGGGGGGGGGGGGGGGACAGAGAAAGGGAGAGCAAGGAGAAAACATAGGGGGAAATTAAAACAATAACATTTGAACACATAGCATAGGTTAGACATAAGGTGCACGTACAAAAAATATAGCAGCAGGTGCATTACATGAAGTACAGCACTAGAACGGTATAGACATAGTCTTACTGTATGTACTTGTGACATATAGGTAAAACCACATGAGGTAAAAAAGAAAAAATCCACATGTAGGAAGGTAGTTTGCATAGGGTCAAATCCACAGTATGCAGCTGTGAAAGATTTCAATGACTGTAATCAGAAGGAATGATTCCTTATTTAAGGCAGAAAGTGTAATGTCAGATTTCATAAGATGTTTTCCATAGTTTCCGTATGTATGCATACTGTATGTGTAGTTGGATGTTTCTCACTAAATGCACACACATGCACTAACCCACGCACGCACGCACGCAGGCACGCACACAAACACACACACACACACACACACACACACGGCCACATGCACATGCACACATACACACACTTACACACACACACAAAGGTACTATAACCACCAGTCAACACTGTCTATAACCACCAGTCAACACAAGCTCTAATGTGCTTCCCTGGGGAACCCCACAGTTCACTGCAAGGGATTAGGACAGGGTTCCATTGACATTAACCACTTGTTCTCTTCACCCAAGGTAGAATTTGAGGTAGGTCAAAGGTGACTAGTTGACTAGTGGACAAATATTATGAACAAAAGCTATCGCCTCTTACCACCCCCCCCCCCCCCCCCCCCGCCCCCACACCACCTCTGCCATTATCCTAGGGTGATCTTGAATTCACTTCACTAATTATATTCGAACATACATAAACTAAACTCTTTTCACTGATCCCATTGCAATTAATTAAGGTAACGTAAATCTCCCCATGATATTATGTAAATTAAAACTTAATCATCACCACCTACAATATTGTCTGTGACTCCTATTGCCTCATCAATTACTGATTGATCCAGAATTCCAAGGCAGTAGCTTTCAGGGGGGGGGGGGGGGACGACGACGACGACAGAGAAAGGGAGAGCAAGGAGAAAACATAGGGGGAAATGAAGACAATAACATTTGAACCCACAGTCTATGATTTGAACGCATAGCATAGGTTAGACATAAGGTGCACGTACAAAAAATATAGCAGCAGGTGCATTACATGAAGTACAGCACTAGGACGGTATAGACATAGGTTTACTGTATTCACCCAAGGTAGGATTTGAGGTAGGTCAAAGGTGACTAGTTGACTAGTGGACAAATATTATGAACAAAAGCTATCGCCTCTTACCAAAGTTTGCAGGATTGCTCCGTTTTCAACAAATCATGCCTCAAATCATGAACGCAGCTTGCGATTTCCGTGAGATTTCACACACACATTTCCACTAGGCCGAGGAAGAAATGCCACTTGAAAATGTTCAAATCAGCCTCATGGTGGCGCTATAAATGGACGATTTGTGTTTTTAACTATAACTGCACCGATCTGCATGAAACTTTGCACGCACACTCCCTAGAGGCCAAGGAAAAACAACTGACCTGCATTTTTCACATTTGCCTTTCATAGCGCCACCAGGAGGCCGACTTATGTAAAACACATTTTTTGATATTAAGCCTTCAGAATTAATCCAAATTTCACGCACATCGGTACACTTGATCTCTATAGTCATGTGATCAGGATGGATCTTTTAGAATTGTCATATTCCATCCTGATTGGCTAACATTGACATCTAAAGTTTGCAGGAGTGGCCCGTTTTGAACAAAATGCCACAAATCATGAATGCAGCGTCCGATTGTGGTGACACTTTGCACGCACATTCGCACTACATTGAAGAACAAATGCCACCCTTTTAACATTGCCCTATTATAGCGCCACCAGGAGCCCAATTTTGCAACACTTTTCTTTTTTATATTACTCCTACAAATTCAAACATCATGCAAATCGGTACACATATAGTCAAGTGATCAAGATGGTTCCGTCCAATTTTTCATATTCCATCCTGATTGGCTAATTCCGAACATTGCTGCCCCACAATAACCTACCTGACCTGGCGGAGACCTGTGCTCCGAGGAGCACTTTTTCTAGTTATATTTGAACATACATAAACTAAACTCTTTTCACTGATCCCATTGCAATTAATTAAGGTACTGTACCTCTTTCAAAATAATGTTGGAAATGTTGGAAAAGCATCAGGCTTATAGCCTGGCATTGGCCAGACTGATAACGTTCATTCACTCTCACGTTCCGCCCCGGTATCAGTCTGGACTTCGGCCCATATAGGGAGCGAGTATGAGAAATCAGAAAATGATTTTGATGCTTTTCACTGTTGTACGGACAGCAGTTGAAATGCAGTCACTGATTGGCCCGATCAATTTCTGATAAAGACAGTTTGTCTTTATAGTGCCAACTTCTCAGTAACTAATATAACATTACACTGAGAACTATAAGACTGTTCATAATAAAACCGTTTGGCACGTTTAAAGAAATAATAATTTTAATATCACTTCACATTCTTATACACCGGAAGCGCACCAGCACACTAGGAGCAACTGACGCTTTAAAGCCAGCCCAACGTGAGTTGGGGGGATGGGAGCAGCAGCATACAGAACGGCCACTGAAATATTTGTTTGGCTCGGAGCCACAACTTAAATAAATCCTTCGGGAAACGGGATGTGCGGACCACCAAACGGAAAGTGAGTGCCACAAAGTGAGTGAACAAATGGAAATGGAAATGTGTTTGGATTTCAATTTTTATATATTGGTTTTAGTGGGATTCCTAGTAAACCCTGTGTTATGGATGGTGTGACGGACATGCCACTGGAAAGGCACCTGGTTAGCACCTAGCTGGAGAGGGAAAACGGTGAATGTCATTTTTATGTTTGTTTGTTGGTTTGTCATCTTATTGTTGTGGGCTTTTATTGTTTGGTTGGTACTTTTTATGCTGCATTTGTGGTTTGATATATGCACCTTTTATTGGTTATGTGGGACATGTGTTGATTTATGACAGTTTATTGATTATGTGTTTATACTTTTTGTTTCTTTAGTTTTCACGTTGATCTATAATAAAGAATCTTCAAAATCATCAGACGGACTCCAACCTCTTTCATGCCCAGCTGGGAACTGCTACAGTCTTCACGTTACTTCCTTTCTTTGATGTAAACACAGTCAACGTGACTGTGACGTATAGCCATGTAATTTGGTGACGCATCCGATCGCAATCGCCATGGCCGGAGCGGAACATGGCAAAAATGTAGAGCTAAAGCCAACCCTCTCACGTGAACTAATATAAGTGACGTGATTGGTTAAAAACCTTAACCAAGAACAGTCAAGATTGGCTAAGTTAAAGATATTTAGTGTAGAGTTAAAACACTATAGTATAGAGTCCTGGGGGCTCCAGTCAACTAACTTTACATGGTTTAAAGATATGCTTTTTCAAGTGAAAGATGGTGTGACAACAGGGAACCTGCCTGAAGGGAGAGGACATGGCTGGACATAATCCAGACAATTAAGGCAAATATATTTGTATATCACATTTCATGCACAATTACAATTCAAAGTAACTTACGTAAGACCAAAAGGGCATTTAAGGATAGATAGATAGATAGGCCTACTAGATAGATAGATAGATAGATAGATAGATAGATAGATAGATAGATAGATAGATAGATAGATACAGTAGATAGATAGATAATTTTACCCTCGTTACGACTTATGATCAAATCAATAATGCCAAAATGCAAAAACGATAATTTAGCCAGATCACAAAAAAGATGTATGACTTTACTAAATTCCCCGGCTGCTGATTCTTGATATGGTTTGGCTTTTCAAAATAAGTCAGCAAATAGGTAAATATGACCATAGATGTTCTCTCTAAACCAGAACGTCTTTCCAGTCCAGTTCCAGGCTTTTATTTGAGTAATAAGGTCCAGGAAGTTGCCTGTTTCCACGCAGCGTATGTGATGCATTTTCCTCAAGTAGGCGTGTTTCTTACAATAAATAAATATTACATATTTACACCCGTAATTTGTCTTTTTTTTCTCTGTGTTAGTGTGTACAATAGTTTTCTTTAGAATATGATACGTTTAATCCTCTGGTACGATAATTCAACATTTCTCATCTGACAGTGAATGAAACAAAGCCTTAAATAGTGTCATTGGTAACACCTGTGAAGGAAGTAAGAAGTGGCCCAATATCTTAAGAGCATTTAACCTTCTCCTGTTCAGTCTCCACATATCTTTTCAGCCTCCAATTACCATCATGTGGTTTCCAAACCACTTTGTGTTCCCAGAACATTATTTGGGGTCCAAGACCCCTTGTTCTTGCCACTGATGTCTCTATTATGCATGAACTAAGAATATATCTACTGTACATCTGTGTTTGTTCCATTAAGGACGTATGCCATTGTACAGTATTACCTAGTGGAAACGTGGACAACAGCACTGTATAAATACTTGCAGTAAAAGAAGACAACAATAGTCAGATTGTTTTTGTATGAGGTTAGGGTTAGAGTTAATAATTTATAAAATGCTTTGGAATAACGAGCCATCAGACCAATGCCATGGCACCCAACATCTAGCCTGGTAAACCCTCCCTCCGGAAATCTCAATTCCATTTCATTTCAGGAGTGAGTCTGGCCTGATCCGCCTGTCTGCAATATTGGCTGTGCTGGAGTTGGGCGGGAGTAATACCGTTGACTGACAACCCCTTCAGCCAATGATAATTTTTCCCCTTCAGCCAATCAGCAGTTCACCAGTCTTAATGTGACGCGACGGGACTTTTGAGACAGCCATACCCAAAATGGGTTGCCTTTTTCGGGTACAATGGTGTCACTGCCCGCCCCTACCGGTTCTCTAATTATTATTTTTTAAATAGGCTTTGTCATGATTAATTGACCACATATATGAAGTTAAACAACTAAATTCTATCCAAACGATATCTTATAAGTAAATTCCGTGCCTCAAAATAGAAGTTAGAGAGCTTTTTGAAGTAAAAAAATAGCGGAGAATTGGCCGCACAAGAAAAAGATGGCTGCCGTTCGTGTTTTGGGCTCACTCGAACTCGCCACCTGATTGGCCAACGTAAGCTGTCAATCACAGAACAATGAGCGACGACGCTGATAGGCGCGGCCGTTTGGCATACACAGCCAATATTGCAGAGAGGCGGTTCATGCCAGACTCACTCCAGGAATCAAATAGAAATGAGATTTCCGGAGGGAGGGTTTACCAGGCTACCCAACATCAGCCAAGCTGTGGCAACTATTAATCAAAATGTCACTGAAACTTTTCCATACTATTTGCATATGAAAATAAGAGGCTTAAAGTTCAGATAAAGGTACCAGCTCTGAGAGATTTACTCCATAGCTACAGTTCTTCAACACTCACAACATCAGACACTGAGTTTTCAAACGGTGAGTTTATTTTTCATGTATCTACAGGTGGTTGGTTAGAAGACTGGTACACCAGTGTCCTTTTATATCAAAAGGAAGAATTTGGTGAACATATCAAAACAATATATTGTGAATTTGCAGTAGTGCACAACAAAGCTGGGTTGAGCTGAAACCAAATTCACAAGATATTGATATTTTCTGTGTTTATATGGTGATAACTGTTGTTTATTTCCTCTCAGAAAAGCTATGGATCATGAATTACTTCTGATCATCCTCCTCTCAGGTAAGACCATGGAATGTGCATGTTGTTATTTCTTGGTTATGGCACTCAAATAAACTTTTTAAGTGCATTGACCATTTGTATTCAAACATAACATATGAGGCCATGACAGCTGTTTTCTAAAACAAATACATTTAAATTTTCCTTTATACGGACATATGGACATCAAATAAAGATTGAGATGGTAATTGGATTTCAGTACTGTAGGTACACATGGCACAGAATTACTTTTTGAAGCCCTACTAAATGTCTACAAAGTTTTTGACAAAATCTGTAAGAATTGTAACAAAAATATTTGACATCATTGAGCCGACATTCTTCCACGGCCTCCTGGGAGTGTGTGTGCAAAGTTTACGCCGATCTGTCCAGCGGTGCCAGAGATTAGCTTTTCAAAGACAGACAAACAGACAGACAGACACACACACGGAAGGACAGGGGTGAAAACACAATGGTGGAGATAAGTATTCATCCAGCTCTAAATCTGCTATTCTTGACCTTCAGGATTCTACATACCCTCCTGTTGTGTGCTTCGTGAGTATCACTTTGTTAACTTGGAAAAGACCTGGAGCGATGCTCAGAGCTACTGCAGAGAGAAGTACACTGACCTGGCCACCATAGAGAACATGGAAGATGTGGAGAGTCTGAAAGCAGTCAACTCTGATGGCAACTTGATATGGTTTGGACTGCATGATGACCCCAAATCCTGGAAGGGAACCATAGGCCATGATGTCAACTCTTGGAGATGGTCAGCAGTTGATGTGCAGATCAGGACAGAGTATAATAACTGGAGATCTGGCGAGCCAAATTATAGTAAAGCAACACAGCTCTGTGTGTTAATCAATCTTTATGGTTTTTGGGGTGATAATCCTTGTGAACAGGAAAGACATTTTGTCTGTTATTATGGTAAGAACGTATTGCCTATACAATCAAAATAATGAAATCATACTTAACACACACGTGTGCACACATTGTACACAGATTGATTTTACATACAAAAGTGTATGATTGGTCTGCAGGCATTTGGTCCTTATAGTGACACTGTTTCACTGTTCTCTTCCCTAGATAATGGAGTCCAACAGAAATATATTTTAGTCAAGAAGGCATCATCATGGAAGGCTGCCCAGCAATACTGCAGAGATCGTTACACAGACCTGGCTGTCATCAAAAATGCTGAAGAGAACAACCAAGTTGTGTCTTTAGTGCAAAGAAAAGATGATCCATGGATCGGCCTTTACAGAGAAGCATGGACATGGTCTGACCAGAGCAACCTCTCCTTCACACACTGGGCTAAAGCCCAGCCCGGTAATCAGGGGGGCGGAAATCAACATTGTGTTGCCATGTTTTACCCACAGTTAACTTGGGCTGATATAGAATGTAGTCAAAAGCGTGCGTTTTTCTGCCACACAGGTGAGTGTCTTCTCCACAATACGACTACGTTTTTTTGCACAAAAGATCAACATCATCAGTATGGTCCTATGCTTTTTTCATAATTTGTGTGTGTGTGTGTGTGTGTGTGTGTGTGTGTGTGTGTGTGTGTGTGTGCGTGCGTGCGTGCGTGCGTGCGTGCGTGCGTGCGTGCGTGCGTGCGTGCGTGCGTGTGTGCCCGTGGCAGCTATTCAGGTGAAGGTGATGAGGATGAAAATTCACACTGATGCGGACCTGTCAAATGCAGAAATTAATGACCAACTCCTACAGCAGGTAATCAACTCTTAAGGCTGTTTAATGATTCAAAGAAAAAGAGTGACATATTTCTCTTGTCCAGCACATAGTCTCTCTCTCTCTTGTGTGCTCCATACCATTATGTGCTCCCTGTAGGAGGTGGAGAGAATGAGGTCTGTCTTAATCTCGTGGGAAAGTGAAGATATTTTACTAAATGCGCGTTTTCTGGCATTACATTTCAAATGGATATGAAACTAGAGGACAACTAGCTGACCCCAAGTTAATTATTGTTGAGTACAAACAAGCGTTACAACTTTTAATGCAGTCGCAATGAGTCCCCTCCCCATGTTCTATGGCTGATGTAGGATATGCTTAATATAAATGTACTTCCGCTGGCTATTGTGCACATACTTAGTAATATTATTATTGTCGCGCTCAATGTCGACTATGGAATTCAGCGTGAGAGAGAGAGAATTAGAGCGAGAACTAGACAGATGGAGAGAGAGAGAGATAGAGAGAGCATAGACAGAGAGAGAAGAGAGGGGGGAGGGAGAGACAGAGAGAACACAGATAGAGATATAGAGAGAAATAGACAGAGAGAGAAGAGAGAGAGGGGGGGGCGGAGAGGGAGAGATACAGAGAACACAGAGAGAGAAATAGAGAGAGGGGGAAAGAGAAAGGGGGAGGGGAAGACAGGTAACTTTAGTAGTCAGCGTTTTACTGTGTTTGCATCATTAGCTGTGCATTATTGCTTACAATCAGTGCAAATAATTGCTGTTATTTGCATCAACATTGACCATGTGGTCCTCATGTCTTCTATTCCTCCTCAGTTACGTGAATCTCTAGCCAACCAGGGAGTAACTAACTTTCAACTGCGCTGGAAGACTCAACCCACAAAACAGGAGAGTCCTGAGGCTGAAGTTGAAGAACAACACTTCACTGCAAATTCCACAACAAGCCTATAGGTCACCTTCTTATTAAAGGATAATATTAGTACCAGGTGACTGACTGACTGACTGACTAACTGACTGACTGACTGACTGACTGACTGACTGACTGACTGACAGACAGATAGATTGGGTTTCCTTTTCAGGTGAAAATAGTCTTTGAATTGTGATAATTTCCCTAAGAAAATATGTTTACATATTTTGCTTTTAGAGCTGTACGTAAAGAATACTTTCATATTTATTTTCCTTTTATAGCCATTGTATTTAAAACATAACAAGATACACACAGCTGTTTGCAAAACTACAATGCTTTTATTGATTGATTGATGTTTTATTGACAAAATGTTCATACCTGACCTTATATTTGACATAATACTGATATGCAATTATTTTAGACGTAGACTACATGTAAGTATAAATTAGGCATTAGTTGCCTGTTTCAGAAATTATAATTTTTGTGCAAGCTCCATCATTCGTAGTGAGGAAGAAATTATGTTATGCTCTTATGATTGTTTATATCTAACCTTTATATTTTGCCATCACTTTAGTACTTATATAATACATTATGATATGACATGATATTTGGTAGCCTGTTGGAGCCAAGATGTCTCCGCTAGGCCTGATAGCTATTGTTTTATAGTTACAGCCTATCTGTTATGGTTCAGCTTGTCCTTGTAGCAGCTAGTATAACTATGGTCTGATCCCTGTGATCGCTGGCAGAAAAACCTTACCGATCTGTGTCAGACTGTGTGTCTAACGTACTTCTCCCCATGATATCATGTCAATTAAAACATAATTAACCATCACCACCTACAATATTGTCTGTGACTCCTATTGCCTCATCGATTACTGATTGATCCAGAATTGCATGACAATAGTTTTCAGAAAAAGGGTTTGGGGTTGGGGGTGGGGGGTGGTCAAAGAGCGGGAGAACGCAAGTACAAAACATAGGGGTGAAAAAAAAAAGAAGATAAGTACATGCATACACATAGCATAGGTTAGACATAAGGTGCAGCCCTATCTTGCACGCTGCCTTACCCCTTATCCCTAAACCTTTTCGGGATTTTTTACTATTTTGAAAATAATTTAAAAATTGTTCAAATAGCCGATCTACAAGCTCACAACGTGTTGATGTAGATCGGTTAGTTGAACTTTTTTTAAATGTTTCTCAAAATAGTAAAATATGGCTAATAAGTTTAGGCATAAGGGGTAAGGCGGCACACACAATAGGGCCCTATATAGTCTTACTGTATGTGCTAGTGACATAGTCAAAGAGGGAGGTAGTTTGCATAGGGTAAATCCACAGTATGCAGCTGTGAAATATTTCAATGAATGTAATAAGAGGGAATGATTCCTCATTTAAGGCAGAACGTGCAATGTCAGATTTCATAAGATGTTTTCCATAGTTTCTACAAAAATAAAATAAAACAGCAATCATACAGCACTGCCTCACATGCTATGTGTGTACGGTATGTATGCATGTACGGAATGTGTGTAGTTTGACGTTTCTCACTAAATGCATACACACACACACACACACCCACACCCACACCCACACCCACACGCACACGCACACGCACACGCACACGCACACACACACACACACACACACACACACACACACACACACACACACACACACCTTCCACCCTGAGCTAGCAAAGTGTTGGAATTAGCTGGGTCATGGGCTTAAGGCTGAGTAGTAGTCGAATCCGTTTTTTTTGGGAGGTCTGAAACTTAGTTTTTATAGTGATATTGAGGTTTTGGAGATCCAAGAGGTTTAAGCATATTCAAAATGGCATTGCATGAGGGCTCCAGCTAGAGTAGAGAACAAGAACACATTGCAGTTGCAGGCTACTTTCACATCGTTAATGTATAGAAGGAAAAGTAACAACCCTAGTATGCTTCCCTGGGGAACCCCAAAGTTCCATTGATCAACCACTTGGATAACACAGAATAAGACAAAAGGATAGCACAAAAAGACCCAGGGGGCTTGTTTCCATCCCGTTGTATTCCACATAGTTTAACCAGTTTAACCACTTGAAGCATCCCTGGGACGCTAATACTGGGGTGAACATTATGTGAAAATAGCAGCTCGAAAATAGCAGCTCTACAAGCTTCAAGATTGGCTAAGTTTGGCAAAGATATTTAGTGTGAGTGAGTGAGATAAAACACTATATGGACCCTACGCACGCTGCCTTATCCATTATGCCTAAACTTTATAGGCCATTTTTACTATTTAGAAAAACATTTTGAAATTGTGAAAATAGCCAATCTACATCGACAAGTTGTGAGGTTGTAGATCGGCTATTTGAACTATTTAAAAATGTTTTTCAAAATAGTAAAAAAAAAAAATATATAGGCATAAGGGGTAAGGCGGCGCGCAAGAGGGCCCTTACATAGTTTTGCTATAGTAGGCAGTACTAAGCACAAAAAATGGCCAAATCGTTACGCGGCGGATAAAAGCATGAAATTTGATACAGATGTCCCTTGGCTCATCCTAAAACATCCTAGAAGGGGTGCCCAAAAAAATCTTAAACAGGAAGTGAGTTATGGACAAAATTAAAAATGGCCACCTAAACTGTTGCCCGTTGACTCAAAAGACACCAAAAGAATCTCCAAAAAGCATGAAATTTGGCACATATGTTCCTTGGGTCATCCTAAGACATCCTAGAAGGGGTGCCCAAAGGAATCCGAACAGGAAGTGAGTTATTGACTAAATTGAAAATGGCCGCCTAGTGTTGTCGATTGACTCAAAAGACAACTAAAGAATCTCATAAAAGCATACAATTTGGCACACATGTCCTTTTGGTCATCCTAAGACATCCTAGAAGGGGTGCCCAAAAAGATCTTAAGCAGGAACTGAGTTATTGACAAAATTGAAAATGGCCGCCTACAGTGTTATCTATTGACTCAAAAGACAACTAAAGAATCTCATAAAAGCATACAATTTGGCATACATGTCCCTTGGGTGATCCCAAGACATCCCAGAAGGGGTGCCCAAAAAAATCTTAAACAGGAAGTGAGTCATTGACAAAATTGAAAATTACCGCTTACAGTGTTGTCGATTGACTCAAAAGACAACTAAAGAATCTCATAAAAGCATACAATTTGGCATACATGTCCCTTGGGTCATCCTAAGACATCCTAGAAGGGGTGCCTGAAATTATCTGAAACAGGAAGTGAGTTATTGACTAAATTGAAAATGGCCTTGTACAGTGTTGACAGATGATGCAAAAGACACTCATTAAAAATAATCTCATAAAAGCATGACATTTGGTACAAATGTCCCTTGGGTGATCTGAATGCATCCTAATGGGTGCCAAAAAAAGTTTTAATAGTCTCTCAATGTAAAACACTCCTCCCACACGGGCTGCACTGCTACAATATTCAAATCGAGCAGCCAATCTGGCATTTGGTCCAGAAGCCTGAAAGCTATGCAATCTCTACCATCTCCTGACAAATATGGATGGATTAAAGTCGCTGATTCGTGGACACCTTTATGGACACTCTTGCCAGAGGCTGCTTAAGTTTGTAGAGAACTCAAGTGTGGCTGCAAAGCTGAGCCCTTCTGTTCGAGAAAGTGTAGATGCCGGGATGCTGGGTTACCTTACAGAGCATTATGCCAATGTGCTGGTAATTGCGAAATGGCACACATGAATACATGTAGTTACTAAACACTAATCACAAAAAAACAGTAATGATCAAGAAGAAAATACATGAGAAGATAGTGTAAAACAAGCAAGAAGATGTAGAGTGCAAAATAAATAAGATGCAGAGAGTAAAATAAGAATATGCAGAGTAAGATAAGATGCAGAGTAAAATAAATAAGAATATGCAGAGAGTTAGATAAATAAAGAAGATTCAAAGAGTACAATAAAAAAATAATGCAGAAAGTAAAATAAATAAGTGATGTAGAAATTAAAACAGAAGGTAGACTACAAAATACGGCAGGTTATGCACTGCATAACCTGTCGTATTGGTCTGCATAATATGCAGACTGCCATGGTCAACTGTTTAAACAGCCATTTAGAATTTCTTCAACATGGTCCCTTCCTAAAAAGTTTAATAAACAAGCAAACAAACAAATAAATAACCCCTTCTAGGATATATTAAGAAGCACTCAATGTACGTACCAAATTATACACTTTTATGACGTCCCTTTATGTTTTCTTTTGTGTCAACTGCTTTAGGCGGTCACTTCCTGTTTAAAACCTTTTTGGGCACCCCTTGTAGGATGCGTTCAGATCACCCAAGGGACATTTGTACCACATTTCATGCTTTTATGAGATTCTGTAGGTATCTTGCATCATCTTTCAACACTGTAGGCGGCCATTTTCAATTTAGTCAATAACTCACTTCCTGTTTCAGATTATTTTGGGCACCCCTTTTAGGATGTGTTAGGATGACCCAAGGGACATATGTGCCAAATTGTATGCTTTTTGGAGATTCTATAGGCTTTTTGAGTCAATCGCCAACACTGTAGGCGGCCATTTTCAATTTAGTCAATAACTCACTTCCTGTTGAAGACTTTTTTGGGCACCCCTTCTAGGATGTCTTAGGATGACCCAAGGGACATGTGTGACACATTTTATACTTTTTGGAGATTCTTTAGTTGTCTTTTGAGTCAATCGACAACACTAGGCAGCCATTTTCAATTTGGTCAATAACTCACTTCCTGTTTCAGATTTTTTTGGGCACCCCTTCTAGGATGTCTTAGGATGACCCAAGGGACATGTGTGCCACATTTTATGCTTTTTGGAGATTCTTTTGGTGTCTTTTGAGTCAACGGTCAACAGTTTAGGTGGCCATTTTGGATTTTGTCCATAACTCACTTCCTGTTTAAGATTTTTTTGGGCACCCCTTCTAGGATGTTTTAAGATGACCCAAGGGACATCTGTATCAAATTTCATGCTTTTATCCGCCGCGTAACGATTTTTCACTTAGTGCCCCCTACTACTAGTGAAAGATGGTGTGACAACAGGGAACCTGACTGAAGGGAGAGGACATGCCTGGACATGACCCAGACAAGGCAAGGCAAATGTATTTGTATATCACATTTCATGCACAATTACAATTCAAAGTACCTTACACAACACCAAAAGGGCATTAAGGATAGATAGATTGATAGATAGATAGATAGATAGATAGATAGATAGATAGATAGATAGATAGATAGATAGATAGATAGATAGATAGATAGATAGATAGATAGATAGATAGAAAAAGTGCTCCTTGGAGCACAGGTCTCCGCCAGGTCAGGTAGGTTATTGTGGGCCAGCAATGTTCAGAATTTGCCAGTCAGGATGGAATATAAAAAATCGTACGGAACCATCTTGATCACTTGACTATAGAGATAATGTGTACTGATTTGCATGATGTTTGGACAACATTTGTAGGAGTAAAATAAAAAAGAAAAATCGGCCTCCTGGTGGCGCTATAATAGGGCAATGTTAAAAGGGTGGCGTTTGTTCTTCAACGTAGTGCGAATGTACGTGCAAAGTTCCACCGCAATCGGGCGCTGCGTTCATGATTTGCGGCATTTTGTTCAAAACGGGCCACTCCTGCAAACTTTAGATGTCAATGTTAGCCAATCAGGATGGAATATGAAAAATCAAACAGATCCATCTTGATCACATGACTATAGAGATCATGTGTACCGATTTGCGTGACATTTGGATAAAATCTGAAGGCTTAATCTCAAAATATGTATTTTACATAAGTCGGCCTCCTGGTGGCGCTATAAAAGGCTAATGTGAAAAATGTTTTTCCTTGGTCTCTAGGGAGTATGCGTGCAAAGTTTCACGCAGATCGGTGCAGTTACAGTTAAAAACGCAATTTGGCCTTTTATAGCGCCACCATGAGGCTGATTTGAACATTTTCAAGTGGCATTTCCTCCTCGGCCTAGTGGGAATGTGCGTGTGACATTTCACGGAAATTGCAAGCTGCGTTCATGATTTGAGGCATTTAGTTCAAAATGGACCAATCCTGCAAACTTTGGAAGCCAACCTTAGCCAATCAGGATGGAATATGGAAAATCAGACAGATCCGTGTTGATCACATGACTATAGAGATAATGTGTAATGATTTGCGTGATGTTTGGATAAAATCTGTAGGAGTAATATAAAAAAATTGATTTTGCACAAATCGGCCTCCTGGTGGCGCTATAACAGGCCAATCTGAAAAATGACCTAGTTGCTTGTTTCTCTCGCAAAACCTGGCAACCCTTGAAAAATCATCATCAATCATTCATCCCATAGGCGGGGGGGCTGTAACCATGACGACAGTCCCATCAGCCGGGCCGAACTCAGAATTTCCGCTGTAATAAACATGTTGAATTGTGGCGAAGAGAAAAAGGGGCTTCCTCACGGTGTGCATATAATGATCAATCAATGTGCAAGTGCAGAGCAATTGCTTAAGCCACTGAGGAGAACCAAGCAAGATTGACACACTGACTGATGACTGAGTGATGACTGACTGACTGACATTCCTGAAATGATATGTAGGTAGGATTGCGTCACCTTCCTAAAATAATGGCGTAATTCATTTTTTGTGGCTTTTTATTTTTTGAAAAGATCATGCTGTACCCACCCCAGTAGTATAATGACCTATGTCAAGAGTGTGACCTAGACCATTTAATTTAGCGTAAGTCAAGAATATATGACTTAGGGAATGTAATGTTGCGTAAGACAATGTCACTTAAAAAAAAGTTAAATAAGCAGAACGTTTTTGTGTGAGGTTAGGGTTAGAGTTAATAATGATGTGCTTCGGAATAAAGAGCCATCAGACCAATGCCACGGCACCCAACATGAGCCAAGCTGTGGCATCTATCAATCAAAATGTCACTGAAACGTTTCCATACTATTTGCATATGAAAATAAACATTTGCAACATCACGAGAGGCTTAAAGTTGAGGTAAAGGTACCAGCTCTGAGAGATTTACTCCAACTGTTCTTCAACACTCGCCACATCAGACACTGAGTTTTCAAACGGTGAGTGTATTTTTCATTTATCTACAGGTGGTTGTTTAGATTAGAAGACTGGTACACCAGTGTCCTCTTATATCAAAAGGAAGTCAATTTGGTGCAGAAATCAAAACAATATATTTTTAATCTACAGTACACCACAAAGCTGGGCTGAGCTAAAACCAAATTTCCCCCACAGGAGCAAGCAGGTCAATATTAGTAGTAATATTAGTAATATTAGTAATTCTGACAATTTTTGTCCACACACACGTAAAGGATATTTTATTGTTTCTGTTCCTATGAGTAAGTAATGTGGTGATGTTTTCTTCATGAAATTGTACCCAAACATATTAAAATTGTCTGTGTTTATATGGTGATAACTGTTGTTTATTTCACCACAGAGAAGCTATGGATCATAAATTACTTCTGATCATCCTCCTCTCAGGTACAGTAAGACCATGGAGTGTGTGTTATTTCTTGGTTATGGCACTCAAATTAACTTTTTAAGTGCATTGGTCATTTGTACTAAAACATAACAAACGAGGCCATGGCAGCTGTTTGCTAAACTACAATATTTACATTTTCCTTTATGTCTATAAGCAATATGGACATCAAAGAAAGATTGACATGGTAATTGGATTTAAGTACTGTAGGTACACATGGCACAGAATGACTTTTTGAAGCCCTACAAAATGTCTAAAAAGAAAAATATTGAAAAAATTATGGGGCAGATATTCTTCCACAGCCTCCTGGGAGTGTGCATGCAAAGTTTACGTCCAGCGGTCCAGCGGTGGCAGAGATTAGCTGTTCAAAGACAGACAGACAGACAGACAGACAGACAGACAGACAGACAGACAGACAGACAGACAGACAGACAGACAGACAGACAGACAGACAGAGAGACAGACAGACAGACAGACAGACAGACAGACAGACGGATGGACGGGGGTGGACAGGGGTGAAAACACAATGGTGTAGACAGGGACGTGCTGGCCACTGGGAAATTCGGGAAAATTCCAGAACGGCCGCGCCATTTACGGGCCGCCAGACGGCCGTTTTTTGCTCCCGTTTTAGGATTATTAAGGTAATTTCCGGGTCGCGCGGCCCAATTATTAGTTACATTACTGTTGGGCTGGGACGTTTATCAGCAGTGGCGCAATTTACACAATTTACATAGGGTGGCGCAATTTACATAGGGTTGCCCCCCCCCCGTTGACAAAACAAAACGGTGGGCCGGTTCGGAAAATCCCAGAGCTGAATTTTGGTCCCAGCACGCCCCTGGGTGTAGATAAATATTCATCTATCAAACTCTAAATCCACTATTCTTGACTTTCAGGATTCTACATACCCTCCTGCTGTGTGCTTCGTGAGTATCACTTTGTTAACTTGGAAATGACCTGGAACGATGCTCAGAGCTACTGCAGAGAGAAGTACACTGACCTGGCCACCATAGAGAACATGGAAGATGTGGAGGGTCTGAAAGCGGTCAACTCTGTCAACTCTGGCAGTTTGTGGTTTGGACTGTATGATGACCCCAAATCCTGGAAGGGAACCATAGGCCATGATGTCAACTCTTGGAGATGGTCAGCAGTTGACGCACCGATCAGGACAGAGTATCATAACTGGCGTTCCAGCGAACCAAATTATGCTGTATCCACATCACTCTGTGTGAAAATCAGCCAGGATGGTTTTTGGGATGATAAACCCTGTGAAGGCAAAAGAAGTTTTGTCTGTTATTATGGTAAGAACTTATTGTCTACACTGTATACGATCAACACACAAACTGAACACACAGACTGGCATGTACATGTGTGCATTCACTTGTGAACACATGCATGCACACATACGCAGATTGCGTCAATGGGAAAAACGTTTGTTGGCAATTATGAAGTATTATAATATTTTATACTTATAAGTCATTATAATAAGCTTATAATGTGTTATAAAGCATTTTGAGTATTAATGAGCGTTTATAACTGTGATTATACAGGCTTATGAGCAGATTATAACGTATTATGTAGCTTGTGTTTATAATGCATCAGGTACATGGAATGCATAGCAAGTGTTACCCACACGGTCTGTAATACAAGTACTTGTGCACATGTACACAGATTGATTTTAAATGCATGCGCTCATTTGTCTGCAAGCAATATTGGTCCATAGTGACACTATTTCACTGTTCTCTTCCCTAGATACAAATGGGGTCCAACAGAAATATATTTTAGTCATGAAGAAGTTATCATGGAAGGCTGCCCAGCAATACTGCAGAGATCTTTACACAGACCTGGCTGTTATCAAAAATGCTGAAGAGAACAACCAAGTTGTGTCTTTATTTGAAAAAAATACGAATCCATGGATCGGCCTTTACAGAGTAGCATGGACATGGTCTGACCAGAGCAACCTCTCCTTCACACACTGGGCTGATAACGAGCCCGATAATAAAGACAGAAAGCAACATTGTGGAGCCGTGATTTCCCCACAGTTTTTTTGGGCTGATGTAGATTGTAGTAGAAAGGGTGCGTTTTTCTGCCACAGAGGTGAGTGTCTTCTCCACAACACAACTACGTTTTTAGCCCCAAAAAAATCAACATTATTAGTTAGGTCCTATGTTTTTTATGTATTATTTTGTATTTTGTATTTTGTATTTTGTGTGTGTGTGTGTGTGTGTGTGTGTGTGTGCGTGCGTGCGTGCGTGCGTGCGTGCGTGCGTGCGTGCGTGCGTGCGTGCGTGCGTGCGTGCGTGCTCGGGGTGAGGCAGATATTCAGGAAGTGAAGGTGATGAGGATTAAGATTCAGACTGATGCTGACCTGACCAATCCAGACATTAATGAACAACTCCTACAACAGGTAATTAACCCTTAAGGCTCTTTAATGATTCAGAGAAAAAGTGTTGAGTGTCACTTGACATATTTTTTTTGTCCAGCAACACGTCACTCAACACTTAGTACTAGTAGGTGTAGTAAGTCGTGTAAATATATTTGTGTTATCAAACATACAGTTGTGAATGTTCAGTTTTATCGTAAATTGATCTTCAATTGTTTATTCATTTATTTACTAAATCTAAACGTACCTTGAAGAGATATTTTTCAAGTCTTATCAACATGGGAGTGGAATGCTGTGCTAGTTTATGCAAATGTGTGTATGCATGTTTGGGTCAATTTCCACTGTGTTGTTCTTTAAAAGTGTCTTTAAGAGTGTCTTCCTAGGTTTACAGGCAGCGTAAATGAAAAGTTTGGCATCGACTGGTCCAGGCAGGAAAGAACTAAAATATTACACTTTCCATAAACATCAGTTGGAAACATGTGTGCACCAGTTACTACTCCGTCGCCAATGAATGTAACATCGATCCAAGCATATAAATGAAACATTAATATTTCTATAGCATAGCCTATAAACTTCCCTATGTGTGGGAAATGTAGAGCAACAGCTGCACTTTAGCAGGCCAGCAGTAAAAACCTTCTCATGTCTTGTATTCCTCTTCAGTTACGTGAATCTCTAGCCAACCAGGGAGTAACTAACTTTCAACTGCGCTGGAAGACTCAACCCAAAAAACAGGAGAGTCCTGAAGTTGAAGAACAACACTTTACTGCATATTAATCTACCAGGTGACTGACTGACTGACTGACAGACAGACAGACAGACAGACAGACAGACAGACAGACAGACAGACAGACAGACAGACAGACAGACAGACAGACAGACAGACAGACAGACAGACAGACAGACAGACAGACAAACAGACAAACAGACAGACGGATTGTTTTGGGTTTCCTTTTCAGGTGTGAAAATAATCTTTGCATTTTTATCATTTCTAAATTGCTAAATGTTTGTTGTTTGTTTACATATTTTGATTTTAGTATAAAATACACTATACGTAAAGGATTATTTGTATTCATATATATATATATATATCCTCATATTTGACATAATACAGATATGCAATTATTTCAGTCGTAGACTAAGTTTCAGAAATGATTATTTTTGTGCAGGCTCCATCATTCATAGTTTTCAGGAAAAGGTGTGTGTAGGTTGGGAGAGCAAGGAGAAAACCTAGGGGGAACACATGACCAGATGAGGCAATTGAGGCAAATTTGTATATCACATTTCATGCACAATTGCAATTCAAAGTACCTTACCTAAGACCAAAATGGCATTTAAGGATGGATATATTGATAGCAGTAATATTTAGGCTCTATACACAGCAACCATATTGTCAAGAATTGGGCCACCTCGTACTTCCACTAACTAAGGTTGTGTTCCATCTAGTCAGAGTCAGGGTGCTGATATTGTGCATGTTGGCTCACTGGACGAGTTCTGCTACATTAACTGGAACAGAGCCTTAACCAGTATCATTGGTAACACCTGTGAAGGAAGTATGAAGTGTCCCAATGTCTTGCCAATATGGCTGCTTAATAGGCTATACTTATCTTCATCAGTAGAATTGTATCGTGTAAGAGCATTTAACCTTCTACTGTTAAGCATCCAGTCTGTTCAGCCTTCAAGTACGGTAATGTCTCTGATGTCTCTATTATGCCTTTTAGGGGCCAATTGTCATTGTTTTATTTTGAGTGAATGCATGATTAAGATTAAGAATATTTTTTGTAAAAGGTTTATAGCTGGTATTTTGATTACATAACAAATGTCATGTCTAAAAGGTCTAATGGATAATCTGTTTGATGTTTAAAATAGGGCCTACTTAGTCTGTATTTGAAGCACCTGTGTATAAATGTGATGACATCACACTCCATTTTAGTGAGGTCTACTTGTTTTTTCGAAGGGGTCCTTACGGAAAAGTAGACAGCACTGTATTAATACTTCAATCGGACCAATGCCATGCCACCCAACATGAGCCAAGCTGTAGCAACTATGTCACAGAAACCTTTCCATAATATTTGCATATGAAAATAAAGGTTTTGCAACCTCACCAGAGGCTTTTCAAATACATTTATATGTCTTAAAGTTCAGATAAAGGTACCAACTATGACCAAATAGGGGGCTACAATTGCAAGCGTTTCAGTGCTGATTTAGAGTATATTACATAATTAAGTGCAACAGAGCCATATTAATATGTATGGTTTATTTTTCACTGTGTTGTTCTTTAAAAAAAACTGTCCTTTCAAAAGGGTTCACAATGACAAACACGAAAAAAGCTGAAATAACATACACACTGCTAAAATAGCCTATTTGGGGAGTGTCTTCCTCGGTATGCTGGCAGCCTGCATGAAAAGTTTGGCATCGACTGCTACAGGCATAGGAAAGAACCAAAATATAAAAGCCACTTTACACAATAGCACTAACACCAGAGCTTTAGACCATACACTGTGTGCACCAGTTACTACACTGTTGCCAACGACCGATGAGCACAAACTCCAAGCATAAATATGAAACATTATTTTTATACTACCAAATGCATGGGATCTGTAAAAGTCAAATGGGGCACCACAGGCACGTACATAGAGATGCTAGAGGGCGCCAATGACTATAAAAATGGGACCCAACACCTCCTTGCAGGGCACTTAGCATCAAGGGTTGAATTGTGGCAATTGTGACACTAGCGTCATGTCCAGGGGATGTACATCAAGCCGCCTCACACTACAGATACTAGAGACAAGGCTTACTTTAGAGGGCGCCGAGAGTGATGCCTCCGGCTTTTGAGGAAGCTGACGTATTTGACGAGTGGGGTTGAGACTGTGTTGCAAAATGTCCTCGAAATGTAGAGCAACAGCTGCCCTTTAGCAGGCCAGCAGTAAAAACCTTCTCATGTCTTCTATTCATCTTCAGTTAAGTGAATCTCTAGCCAACCAGGGTCTAACTTTCGACTGCGCTGGAAGACTCAACCCACAAAACGGGTCCTGAAGTTGAAGAACAACACTTTACTGCAAATTCCACAACAAGCCTATTGGTCACCTTCTTAATAATGGACAATATGAATCTACCAGACGAACAGACAAACAGACAGACAGATAGACAAATGATTTTGACAAACTTTCTAAACTTATAGGTCACCTTCTTAATAATGGATGATATTAATCTATCAGGTAACCGGACAGATGGACGGACGGACAGACGAATAGATAGATAGATTCGGGTTTCCTTTTCAGGTGAAAATAATCTTTGTATTGTAATAATTAATAAATAATAATAAATAAACATGGGTCAACATTTCTAAACTTTTGTTTTGTTTACAAATGTAGCTTTTAGCACACATTACACAATACTGTAAAGGCAATTTTCAGATTTATGTTCCTTTCATGTCCTTTGTATAAAAAAAGAACATGATATTACAAAAAAAAGAACAAAAAGAAACATGCATCGGCAGGTTCACATGCAGTGGGGAGGTAGTTCGCATAGGGTGAAACCCACAGTATACAGCTGTGGAAGTTTATAATGAATTGAATGAAAATATGTAACAAGACATTTCAAGTGTTAGATTATAGTAACTATTACATTTTCTCTCTTTTTTTTAAATACCCTGCAAACATAATATACATCTCTTGAATACAACTGCTTGTTTTGTAAATTTGTAAAAACCGTTCCGTTCCCGAAACCACCTCCGGAGGAAGTTTCGGATCCGGATCATGCGTTTTCGGGTACGGTACGCTGCAATGTGAAAGCAAGCGTACCATTAGACGGAAGTGGCCCGCTATTTGGAATAGGTGACGGTATATAAACTCGACAAAAACAGCCAACAAAAACACCGCTCTTCTAGCCGGTGCTACTGAATGAATGAAAACGCCCCAGAATGCATTGCGCACTTAAGGTGGGCTGGTGCATATTACTCTTAAGGTGGAACATAACAATTGAAATAATAATCAACTTATATGGGAGCCTTTCTAACAATTTTACTCATTCAATTCTGAACCGATTCTTAAAATTTAAAATTCTCTATTAGCTGTGAAGGGCCTTCTTTCATGTCTATCAGTCATGAAACATTGGCGGGTCTCCATCGCGCATTTCAGGTGCGCGAGCAGCGCATATAGTATATCTTGTGGGTATCTTGTGGAGTTTCAGCTACTATGCATCCCAGAAATATATAGCTTATAAGGCTTTGTAATTTGAAATTTGTAAGTAAATATGGTAACTCATTTAGATGTAGGCCTACGTAGGTTTATAGTTTCCCAAGGACTATAGCCGTTTCACTCATGATGCAATTTCTCTTTCATAACAGATACATACATGTGCCAGATAATCCCCACACCAAGAGAGTCAAAAAAGAAAAGACGTTGGATTGATGTACTTTATTTAGACATGAGACATGAGAAACAGTACATGGAAGTACAATTCACAATACAAGGTTTCAGTCATTCAGTCGGACTTCACTGTATAGGCTACTATAGTTGCCTTTTCATAAATGATATATTTTTGTACTTAAGCTGTCGTGAAAGTTTATAATATTTAGAGAAATTTAAAGTTTCAAATACAAAAGTATTAGTAGTTGTGAAGGTTAGCAAACTGGACATTTAGACTGAATGTTTCCTGTATCCTCATCTTGCGCTAATGCACACAAGTGTTTCACCAGGTTTTATTTATGTCGTTTCTCATAAGCGTGCATCCGTTGTCCGTCAACAACACAGCCTTCTGACTTCTGTGCGCTCATTGCCCTCAGTGCGCTCAGACTCTCTCACCAGCCGCAACTCCGCCCCCTTGCTTTCAACATATTTAAACGCATATTTGTGCGAGACCAGCACAAACATTGTCGCATAGTTGATGACGTCTGTGTCCACAGAGGAAACACTATGTGCATGCCGCCACCTGTAGGATCGGGGGTGTATATGCATGTGTTCTCTGGTGCGATAGGATCTATGCCCAATGTGAATGCAGGCCAGCATTCGATCTGGGAAACGTTTTCAATGAAAACGGATCCAGTGTGAAACCAGATACTCACACAGACTTTTTACTTGCTTACCTTACTTTACTTTCTACCACTTGTTGTTAGCTTGTTGTTCAGTGAGAGTAAAGAGACACACTGAGAGAGAGAGAGAGACAGACAGACAGACAGACAGACAGACAGACAGACAGACAGACAGACAGACAGACAGACAGACAGACAGACAGACAGACAGACAGACAGACAGACAGACAGACAGAGAGCGAGATTGGGAGCAGTGTTGCCAGATTTTGTGAGAGAAATAAGCAACTAGGTCTATGAAAACAAACCCATAAAAGCGACTATATGCCACATGAGCACTTTAAACTATACATACATTGGCTATTTGAAAATAGCCGATCTATAAGCTCACAATGCGTAGGAAAATCTCTGCTATTTTCCCAAAGAATTATCTTGGGTACGGGAGTCCCTGGCACAAACTATTTTCAGATGGGGGTCCGTGTGGACAAATACATATTAATTTGGGGGTCCTTGACATTGTTTTAGAAGCACTGGTTTAAACAACATTAGACAGCAGGCCACATAATTTTGTGGCCTGTGATATAGTCCAACATTTTGGACTATATCACTTTGCTGGGGCTGTAAATCTTTGATTTCCCCCCTTATTTTAATATAAGAGAATACATTCTGGAGGTATTTCTACCAAGTAAGATAAAAAAATAACATTAGGTTCCAATATGGCGGCATATTTTCCAATATGGCTGCCGATATATTGCAGTAATGTACATCTGCTGATGGTTGGTTAATCCACATGAGCTTGTAGCACATGTATTTGTATTAATTACCACACACAGAATCCATTTATAGCTTTTTAATGACCTAGGGCAACAGACTTTTCAATATGTCTATATGTATATTCACCAATAAATACAAAAACTTGTATATATATGGATATTTTCTCAAACAGGTGCTGACTTTTTTCTCTTTCCGTGGAAGGACAAAACTGTATGGTCTCTGCTGAATGCATGAAAGAAGCAAAGACCTGATGAATTTGATACAATAGCTGACGCAATTTCATGAACAGGAATCCATCTGAGGTCCTTTGGCAGCTTTTTCAAACCAAGTCTTTGTGTCTGGGTAGCTCAGTCGGTAGCACCTTTGGATCACATGGTCATGGGTTCGATCCTGGGCACCGGCAACTCAGTGTATGAGTAGGTACGGTGAGTGTGGCGCTCCACCTCAGCAATACCAGGGGTCTATAAGACTCCTACGTTCTCAGCTGATACTGACAATAAGTCTCTCAGACTTACATGAACAAGTGTAACTGCTATGACAACAACGTCAGTATCTGAGCTGCGAATCATGGTGTGTCAGATGCTATCCTCTGCAGCTCTGCCTCAGATACTGGCATTGTTGACATAACAGTTTCACTGGTTCAAAGACTTGGCTTGAATTAGCTGTGGACTGCCTTTGGAAGGAGGGAAGGACCTCAGATGGATCCCCGTTCATGAAATTACATCAGCTATTGAATCAAAGTCATCAGGTCTTTGCTTCTTTCATGCATTCAGCGAATGCCTTTCAGTTTCGTCCTTCCATGGAAAGGGAAAAAGGTCAGCATGGCAGACAGACTTCTCCAGAAGGACAGAACGTGGCTTCCACACTGGACGGATCTTCCGGCAGTGGCCAAATCATGTCAAGAGCTGACACGATGTGGATGTAGAAAGGCATGTTCTGGCCACTGCAAATGCTTTAAGTTTGGACTTATCTGCACACCCCTCTGTGGTTGCAGTTGCTAGTACACTGGCTTGTCACTTGCCTAGCCACCATTGTAAATGAGAATGTGTTTATAATGACTTAATAACAAAACAAAAAGTAAGCACTAAGCTTTACCAAGCTAATAAATCACTTTAAAATGTTCCATAAATGGATTCTGTGTATGGTAATTAATACAAATACATGTACTACAAGCTCATGTGGATAAACCATAAGCAGATGCACATTTCTGCAATTTATCGGCAGCCATATTGGAAAACATGCCGCCATATTGGAACCTAATGTTATTTTGTATCTTACTTGTTAGAAATACCTTCAGAACATATTCTCTTATATAAAAATAAGCCCCAGCAAAGTGATATAGTCCAAAACATTGGCCCAGTTGCAGCCATTTTGAAAACTGGTGGTGGCCATCTTGAAATCTTAGGAATTCTGCGTGGCCAGAGGTTGATTATCAATTAGGGTCATATGAAGATCATCTGTGCCAAATTTCTCGCTTGTATCACCAAGTGCACTACCGTATCAATTTTCCGCCCCAATAACCCGCAACTACTAATATTTACGAGAGACTTAACAGAAAAACAAAGCTCAAAGTGGCTTATAATATAAGCGGATATGGCAACACTGACTGGGAGTCTTTCCGTGAGTCTTTTCCCACATGGAAACGGAGGTGACAGGATGCTTGTTACTAACTGTTCCGCCGAGCACCAGAGGGAGGCAGGGAGGTGCGTGCCTTTACCTGCCTCGCTACCCCGCTAGCTGCTAATGAACCTGCCTGCGCTGTGCTCCACTCACCCCATCAGCTGGTAATGCACTCATTCTTTACCATGAGCCTAATTACCTGCCTCTTTCACTGCATGGACACAGAGAGAGAGAGAGAGAGAGAGAGAGAGAGAGAGAGAGAGAGAGAGAGAGAGAGAGAGAGAGAGAGAGAGAGAGAGAGAGAGAGAGAGAGAGAGAGAGAGAGAGGGAGGGGGGGGGTACTTGAATAAAAGCACAAAACAAAAGAAAAAAGAAAATCATTATTTTATTTTAATATCAATGTTATATTGAAAGGTGAACCACATAAGAAAAATGTAATAACAATATAACATCTGTGTCGGGTGGAAACCTCATAATGTGGTTTGTCCAAAACTGTGCGTGGTTTTGTGGCTCTGCTACTTTTGCTACTTGGTGTGACGCTGTAGTATGATCAAGTAGGGCATTAATTTACGGGGAAAAAAACACACACAGAAGTTAGAATATAGAGATTTTAACAGCAACAACATGGTGGTGAGCAGTGGAGCCAGGTGTTCGCCGCAGGTCTTGACGACGCGCACTCCTGGCGTTCACCTGTTTACAGTGGTGCAGTGGTGGTTCTATCTTTGGTGGTACGCTATTTAAATGACGTCACGCGCACATCGCTTAAAGGAGGAGTTCACCCCAAAAAATGACTTATTTTCTATCAATTACACCCCCCATGAAGCCTTTATTTCATGGATTTATTTTTGTTTTTGTGGCATTCCTAAGCCAATAATTTGATGACCGGGTGTATTTCCAGTAGGAGACACAAATAATCTACTTTGTGTCTCCTACCGGATACATTAGCCGGTAGGAGACAGGAATCAAATTATTAGCTTAGGAATGCGACAAAAACAAAAAAGAATCCATGGATTTACATAGGGTGTGCAATTGATAGAAAATAAGTCATTTTTTGGGTGAACTCCTCCTTTAACACCTCCTCAATTGTCCTCAATTGACTACAGTATGCACAAACCTTCGCTGGCCGTCTATCCACCAGACCCTGCTCCAGAGACTACCCCATGTCCTCCATGAGTCATGACCTTCACTGGCTCCCAGTCAAATACAGAATACATTTCCAAACACTACTCACTACTCACCACCTACAAAGCCCTCAGCAACCTGTCTCCCCCCCCCCTACGCCTACGACCTCCACCGCTAGCATGCCCCCTCCCGCTCCCTCAGGTCTTAAAAATCCCCAGGACCAAGCACTGAAATTGGGGTGACAGGGCTTTCTCTCTGGAACTCACATTAAAGCTGCCCCCACCATGCATCTCTTCTTTTAAAACCGCGCCCTCAAAACCCACCTCTCCAGACTTGCCTTCCCCACCTAATCCCATTTCCTCTTTTTTTTTACCATTCTAGTTTGTTTTATTTATTTATTATTATCATCATTACCTTTTTTTTGCTTTAATAAAGTTATTAGGGGGCCAAGCACGAAGTACGTAGGCACAGTATTGTATAATTCTTATTATTACTAATATTATGATTATAAATAATATTAATAGTAATATTAGTAGTAGTAGTAGTAGACTGGTGCACCGGCCTACTCGGGAACGATGCAAGTCGGGAACGATGCGAATAGGGAACGCATGCCCCACCCGGTTATGCAATACCCATTGTGCCCATATATGGGCATATCGGTTGGATCGGCGGTTATGGACAACTGGATCTCCATATAGCCTATGCCTATATATGGGCATATCCAGTGGTGTGTTCTAGGTTCTTTCGGAGGGCATACGATGTGCTCGACATGCGCGCTGTCGTGGTTACGCTCGCACGTGGTCAATGGATGAAATGGTTAGTAGAGGGCAGCTCTTTTTTTTCAAAATATTCAACGTATATAGCGTAACACGGTAGAACACACCACTGGGTATATCCGTCGGATCGGCGGTTCTGGACAACCTCCTATCCGAACGACTCGACACCAGGCACTGCACTCCCTCAAGTCCTCACTGATGTGTGTGCCGAGTTTGAACCAGTACAAACTGGAGAGCATCAAGGAGCTGAAGAAGAGAGTGGAGGAGAACATGATCACAGTACTTCTACTTAAGTACAATTTTGAGGTATTTTTACTTTGATGGAAATGTTTTAATAGCCGATCTACAATACTAGTTACTTCGTAGATTTCAATTATTATTGGACATTTTAAATATATCTATTATCTACAAGCTCACAACGCGTCGCTTTGTGACGTGTTGTGAAAAAGTCTCTTGGAGCCATGACCAAAACCAAACAGGAAGTCGGGCATTTTGAATTGATAGTGCCGTTTTTGTGTATTTCATTTTCACAGGTTGTACTTTAACAAACTCCTCCCAGGCGGATTATCAGATCCGCCTCAAATTCGCTCAGAGTACACAAAAGATGTTAACGATGAAAATGTATCAAAAGCTTGAGTTTTCGTAAAACTGCGTGACCGTGGCAAAGCGTCAAACTTCAACGCCAAACAGGAAGAGAGAATAGCCGATCTACAATTCCTATTGGCTGGGCTTTAAACAGCCATAACTTTGGTTCGCAGCCTGCTACTGAGTACAAATTTGGTATGTGGACTAAGACCACCAATAGGGACGAGCTTTAATTTCTGAAGCTCCGCCCCCTCTGTCTTCCTATTGGCCGGCCTTTAAATAGCCATAACTCAAGTTTTTTTCTTTTTTTCTGAATATTTTTTTTTAAACTTTTTTTTTTCAATTTTTTTTTCAAATGTTTTTTTTATTCAAACTTTTTTTTCTGTTAAAATTATTTTCCTTTTTTAGGTTTCGGTTCATTTGCTTAAGCTACGTAGCCTTAAAGGCTTGTATCTTGGACAGAACGTCGAGGGCCCGTTCATCGCTGCTTGCAGCTTTAATTGTGGGATCGCTTTAGCGATCACACTAATGTTATCTTCACTATTTATAATTATTAATATTATTCCCCCCGTTTTTTGGGTCATTTCAATGGAGAAATGCCATTTAGTGACGTCATAATGCATAATGCCATTCTAGTGAATGGTAATGCCATTCTAGTGACGTCATAATACTGATGTCATTGTATTATGACCCTACTATAACACTACTAACACTATGAATACTCAATACCAGCAACATTCTTAGCGATCCCACACTGTTTCTTCAGAAACAGTACTTTCTAGTTTAATTTGTTTTCCAAAAATTGTTAACATTAATTGCGAGAATATTTTTCACATCTCGTATGGGTGGACTTTTTTTTCGAAATTTTTTTCCCCGATATTTATTTATTTTTTATTCAAACTTTTTTTTCCTGTTTTTTTTTATTTTCCTTTTTTAGGTTTCGGTTCATTTGCTTAAGCTATGTAGCCTTAAAGGCTTGTATCTTAGACAGAACGTCGAGGGCCCGTTCATCGCTGCTTGCAGCTTTAATTTAATTTGTTTTCCAAAAATTGTAGAGTTCTACAATGACGTCATCAATATAACATCATCCACATAACGTCATCAAAATCTCTGTGTCTTTTGTTCTTGCTCAAATATGGAGTAATGTCATCAATATGTGATAGTGTGATGTCAACTCTAAACTGGTCTGTTTAAAGAGAAACCAAAACGCAGCACCACTGGATAAAAAAGTTATCAACACAGCACAGGCCGTCTTTCAGAATCAGAATAAAACGTCATTGTCGCATCACAACTTTTTAGTTTTCTGTAGTAAAGGAAGGAATACTGACCAACTTGAACCTGCTCCTCACTCGTTCAGCCGAGAGGGAATTTAACAAGAACCAGGATTCAAAGTGAAAGTAAACTTAAGGGAACATTCTAGAGGAGGGGGTATTAACACGACTTAACTGGCTGAATTCCTGAGTGTTTGTAGCTTCACTCAGAGACTATGGCTTTAGTAGTGTCTTTTTCAGAAGAAGGTTTTTCCTGTCCTGTGTGTCGTGACATATTTAAAAGTCCTGTTCTCCTGCCATGTAGCCACAGCTTCTGTAAAGGCTGTGTACGGGAATGGTGGACATATAAGGAAAAAAGGGAATGTCCAGTTTGTAAGAAAATCAGTCAATCAATGGATGATCCACCCAGTATCCTGTCTCTGAAGAACATGTGTGACAGCTTCATATATGAGAGACGTCGTAACATGGATCCCAAGGTGGCAGCCCAGGAATCCCTGATGATCTTACAGGAGTATCTGAAGGTCATTGATGAAGTAAAAAAAAACAGTGACCAAGCAGCAGAATACATTAAGGTCCAGACCCAGAACACAGAGAAGCAGATCAAGGACGAGTTTAAGAAGCTTCATCAGTTTCTACAAGAGGAAGAGGAGGCTAGGATCACTGCACTGAGGACAGAAGAGGGGCAGAAGAGTCAGATGCTGAAGGAGAAGATTGAGGATCTGAATAGAGAGATATCAACCATTTCAGAAACAATCAGATCCATTGAGGAGGAGCTGAAAGCTGAACACATCTCATATCTGCAGAACTACAACGCTACAGTAGACAGAGTCCAGTTGCAGAACCCAAAGCTTGACTCAGGAGCACTGATAGACACCGACAAATACCTTGGTAACCTGACCTTCAGAGTTTGGGACAAGATGAAGGACATTGTCTCCTACACTCCTGTCATTCTGGACCCCAAAACTGCCCATCCACAATTGATCCTGTCTGATGATCTGACCAGTGTGAGACTTGGAGATGTGCAGAAGCTCCCTGACAACCCAGAGAGGTTTGACTTCTACTACAGTGTCCTGGCTTCTGAAGGCTTTAACTCAGGGACACACATCTGGGTGGTTAAAGTTGGAGACAATGCAGACTGGTCAGTAGGTGTGATAGCAGAGTTTTCCGCTAACAATTGGAGGAAGGGTCCGAAGGGAGGTACTATGGATCAACACTGGGGAATAGGGTTAGATGAAAGTGGATACAGAGCATATTGCAGACAAGCATGCTACTCACCATGGTCATGTACTGGTCTCTTAGTGAGGCAGAAACCCTGGAAGATCAGAGTCAGACTGGACTGGAATCGAGGAAAACTGTCCTTCTCTGATGCTGACACTAACACTCACCTACACAGCTTCACACACACCTTCACTGACACACTCATTCCATACCTCTATATGTGTGATGATACGCTCCCTCTGGAGATTTTACCAAATAAGATACGTGTAACACTCTCCCGCTGAAGATGTTAGTTGGGGATGCATGCCACACCCAGGTATGCCTGTTGAACCCATTTAAGAAAAAAGCAGGTGTGCTTCCTCTGGATGCCTTTTTGTTAGGCAGTGGGTGCTCAGCTACAGAGACAACTCATTCAAAAGATACCACCAAAGTGGAAAAAGCCGCACTCCAGAAATAACAAGCGCAAGACAGGCTCATCATGCACATTCTTCTTATTTATTGAGAACGCTAAAGCATTTCGGCCCCAGCCTTCCTCACCTTTTTTAATCTGCTCTGAGGAAGTCTGAGGCCGAAAGGGATTAGCGTTCTCAATAAAAAAAAAGAAGAATGTGCGCCTGAGCCTGTCTTATACTTGTTATTTCTGGAGTGCTGCTTTTTCTACTTCGGTGGTATCTTTTGAACCCGTTGAACCCATCGTCAGACTACCCGTGTACCTGTCTGTCTGCCTAGGTACCTTTTATGCCCATATATGGAGATCTCTGATGTCATCAGTATACCCATATATGGGCATATCGGTCGGACCGGACGTTCCGAACAACCACCAATCCGCCAATGACTCGACACCAGGCACAGCACTCCCTCGGGTCCTCAGTGAAGTCGATCAGTCAGACGGTTCTCGAGATACATGAACTAGACAAGCACGCACATACAGTACGCACATTCATAGTAGGATGATGACCACACATGTGTTTCTTAAAAGGCAATTCAACTACATTTTAGAAACGACAAGATGTGTTCTAAGACAGTCAACCTGTTGTCGTGTCCACAAAAATGTCATTTAGGACAGTCAACATGAACTAGTGTCGCCGAAAAACGACATTCATTAATCAGTCATTATTCAGTGATGTCATCAAAATGCCTAGATCAGTGGTTCCCAAACTGTGGGTCGGGACCCAAGGGGGTCCCCAATTTTGGGGGGGGTCACCAGATGACAGTGAAGTGACAATTTAAGGACTTTTAAGACTTTTTTAATACCTAAAAGAAAAGAAGAATGTATCTTATTTGGTAAAAAGAATAAAATAAAAAAGACCATTACTGCATCAAAAGTAATCAACAAACTATACTATAAAAAAAAAAAATATACAAGAAAGAGGAAAACATTTTTAAAATACCCGCTCTACAAGCTTGTAGATCTGCTATTTTCACAATATTATGTACAGTATCTGTGGAACAGAGTCAAACTAAATGTAATGCCTACATTACAAGTGCTTATCAGGGTGGGGGGTGCCCAGTTCAAATATGATTAGTTTGGGGGGGCCAAATGGCAGGGCAGCAAGGCTATCAAATTATTTTTTATAGATTGAATTTAACATGCATTGAATTTAACACAGTATAGCTGTCAGTGAAATAAATAAATACAGATTTGCATTATTTCAGAATTCAGTGGCGCAGTTCAAATTTTCACCAAACCAAGAGGAGTAGGCAGCAATCAAAGTCCAGATACAGGCAGTCAGAACATGAGGAGGGCACAGGGACAACTAAAATACAAGGCAACAAGGAGGAACACGTACTAACATAAACTCACGCATGACTATATATTCAACTAACCAACAGAAACCTGAAAACCCAAGGGCATATAAATAGACAAGGACTAACTAGGCACAGGTGAACACAACTGACAATCAACACTGGGATAGGCTCGGGGACTAAGAGGATTACAAGTAGAAACACTGGCAAATTACAGGACTGGTGAAACAAGGCAGGTAACAGTAGTAACAGAGGAAACCAGGAGACACTAACATACTACAAAATAAAACTGCAACTAAGAAACAAGGAAACTAACATTACAACATAATTCGAGGAACACAACTGAAAAGTAACTCTAACACGAAAACAAGGAACACATGAAAATACAACAGACAGAGAGACAGAACATGTCACGGGATGGCTTCCAGACATCCCACAACATTGTCCAGAACATTGGGTGGCGGGGGTCTGGAAGGGGGGTCCAGGGGCTACAGAAGGGTCTGGGCCAAAGCACGGACTAAACCAGGCACAACATTAGAGAACTGGCAGGGACAGGGCAAGGTACTGGACAGGTTGTGACAGGGCAGGACAGAACAGGACTGTGGAAAGGAACTGAAAGCTGGGCTAGCGGAGACTGGGCAGGGCAGAAAACAGACAAGCAGGCAACCACAGTAAACCAGACAAGGAGAAGCATATAAAACCAGGAACACAGAAACAAGCATACAGGCGAGCACACAAACAACATTCTTAGAACACAAGGACAAGCACAATCAAACAGACAATGAGACGGAACCAAAGCCAATAGACAGCACACAGACTAGCTGTAAAGCTGACAATCGGGCAACTACAGGAAAACAGCCATACACAGAGAGAAAACTGCACAGAGAATCACTCAGAAATGCAGGCAGACAGACAGGCAGACAAGCACAAAGACAAGCAGTCAGGCAAAGGGTGAGACAAACCCCGAGACCGACACGTTAACAGACAAATGGGCAGGCAGGCGGGCAAACATGTGGTCTGGCACAGAAGGTGGTTAAACGGGTTAGAAGGGAGACTAGAGGACTGGGGAGTGGACAGACGCACAAGTAGACTAGCAGACAGACACGCAGACAAACAGATGGGAAGACAGGCGGACAGACAGACGGGGAGAGTGACTAACAGGCTGGTACAGTAGGTGGGCCAACTACAGCCTTCACCAAAGGGCAGGACGTTCTAGAACGGAACAGAGGAGGCCGGGGAGAGGAAGTAGCCGCTTACTGAGGGCCTAAGATCTGGGGAACAAAGGGGCTGGCAAACGGAGGGACAAGGGAGCTAGGCTGAAGAACTGGGGAGGTAAGGCAACTAGGAACAGGGTAGCCTGGGATCAATACCTTTTCGGGTTTGTGATCCGGTCGGTAGCGGAAGTAACCCTACGTCACCGGGCGCGTCATCCGCGTCATCAGGTGGCCGGAACAGCAAAACCGGAAAGACTTCACCCCAAAATAACTCTGTCCGCGATCAAGGGCATTGTAATTTTGTTTCGTAAGTTCGTTTGGTATTTTCATCTTTTATTCCACTCGTAGCGACTGCCGAGACACGACTAGTAGTTGTAATCGATTCAGCATTTAAATGGGGATTCAGATTGGGGAAACAAACAGGGAGAACCAAAACAAAGCGGCTCCGCAAAACCGGAACGGCAAAATCCGGAAAGAGAATTCTTTTTTTTTTTTTCTTTTTTTTTTTTTTCCAGTAGGCGTGGCCTAGACGAGATCGCACAGGTCTTTAATAACGAATACCAGGCTTTCCTCCGAGGTGGTGTGTGTGTGTGTGTGTGTGTGTGTGTGTGTGTGTGTGTGTGTGTACGCGTGCGTGCGTGCGTGCGTGAGTGCGTGCGTGCGTGCGTGCGTGCGTGCGTGCGTGCGTGCGTGCGTGCGTGCGTGCGTGCGTGCGTGCGTGCGTGCGTGTGTGAGTCTGTGTGTGGTACATCCCTTATCATTTAAGTCGGCCGCCGTCGGTATGATACGGTTGAAATTATTATAATTGCGGTGCAGCCGAATATAATAGACAATTTGACACTGCCAATGTGAACAAGTGACCTAACTTGATGCAAGTCAGTGACACTTTGTGTCATTTGCATGCCAGAGAATGTAGTTAGTAAAATAGCAGGTAAAGCGAGCAGAACGCTCACTTTACCTGATTTACC
Organism: Gymnoscopelus braueri; assembly: GCF_963280865.1. Taxonomy (NCBI): domain Eukaryota; kingdom Metazoa; phylum Chordata; class Actinopteri; order Myctophiformes; family Myctophidae; genus Gymnoscopelus; species Gymnoscopelus braueri. The sequence continues at coordinate 17,844,077 of NC_137604.1, forward strand.
ACGATTTTGTAACCTTTTTTTTTTTACCCGGTGCCAATTTTCTAAGCTATCCTGGGCGCTACACTCCCCCCACCAGCCTAGGGAGCCCAGGGCTGAGCTCATGCCTCCTTCAATGCATGAGAGCCAACTGACCTTCTTGTCAGCTGACAGGGGGGAGTGTCCCCGGTAGGACGTAGCGCGTGGAAGGAACACGTTATTCCAACCAGTTCCCTTCCCCTCCATCAGGCGCCCCGGCTGTCATGGGGGAGGCGGTATAGCGACCAGGATTACTACATGTTTTTTTTAGGGTATTAACTACCCTAGGAGACACGGGGAGAACATGCAAACTCCACACAGAGTAGGGCCTTTCGCCAACCCCACCTAGGGAATGGGCGTTGATGACGCGGAGGAGAAGACACGCCCCCAGCACCTACAGCGTCCCCGGCGGGAAAAGTTAATCTTTTTTTAACTCAAATCTTTGCTTCTGGGCGTCCCTGGAACAAAACTTTTTCATTTCAAGGTCCCCCAAAATGATAGTTTTTTGGCCGCCGACCCCATCTCAAAATATTTAGTTCCAGTGACCCCCAGAAGCAAAGATTTGAGTTAAAAATGTATATATATTCAAAGATTTGCACAAAATGTTCAAGATTGTTCAAGATTTTTTTTTCCATTATTGAATAAACCTGCAACACCCCCAGTGAGAATATATGTATTCCAATCTTGCTTCGTAACAGGTACCAATACCAAAATGTCTCTCACCACACCACACACACCATGCCGTTGACTGTGCTTCACGCCGGTTTGCCTGTTTCCCAAAAAATAGGGCTCTACAGGTGCTTGTTGTTTTCAGAAATCTCGACTTTTTCATTGTACCTATACGTTTCTCTGTACTAACGGCTAACTGGATCATGTTTCAGTTACTGGATCATGTTTCAATAACTGGATCATGTTTCAGTTACTGGCTCATGTTTCAATAACTGGATCATGTTTCAATAACTGGATCATGTTTCAGTTACTGGCTCATGTTTCAATAACTGGATCATGTTTCAATAACTGGATGATGTTTCAGTAACCAATCATGCTTCAGTAACTGGATCATGTTTCAATAAATTATACATAGCCTGCGAGTTAGTTCTGGCAGCATACGCTCGAGAGGTTACATGCATGCTCATTATATGTGGCTGTTTACAGCGTCATGCAGACCCATACGGTAACCATACGGAGAGTTATCTGACAGAACTGGATCATGTTTCAGTAACCAATCATGCTTCAGTAACTGGATCATGTTTCCGTAAATGGATCATGTTTCAGTAACTGGATCATGTTTCAGTAACTGGATCATGTTTCAATAACTGGATCATGTTTCAATAACTGGATCATGTTTTAGTAATGGGATTAAGTTTAAAAAACTATCTAGAGAACAGTTTTAGTTTTTTATATATATATATATAATTTAGAAATATTCTGGACTGACATCCCAGTAATGAAATCACGAGTTGAGGACGCAACTAGTTGTACATACTGTATTGACTGTAGTTGGTACAATATTGACCCTAGATACATTATAAATGTCTAGCATTCAAAACCATCTGCAATGCTCTGGATACAGTATATTAGTATCCTTTTTTTGGTGACCAACTTTTTCTTTTTCTTTTTTCTTTAAAAAGTATATTAGTATCCTTATTGAACGGTGTGGTCAAGCAACAGCAAGGTAATATACTTCCACTCTTGACGTCACAAACGTTTGTTCAAATTGAATTTAAAGCATTTAAAATTGCCTGTTGCCCTGTGTTTAATAACATAACGTTACCGACTTTGTAGCTGGCCATTTTTCACATCAACTACCCAATTACTTCACATAGATATCAAACATAACTGATCCAAACTTTCATTTCTCTGTTGAGCAGAGTCGGGTGAAACACCACATCTATGCTGTTTTTCACTTTCCTTTTTTCTCTGCCATGGAAACAGGTTCATTATTTCTGTAGCTGGATGTCTGACCACCACAGTATGTCTTTTTTTATGTTTGCAGGCGATGTGTGTTTTCATGAGTCCCTCTGGTTTTTGTTTAACCTCACGTTCACAAATGAACTGTAATAACGACTTGCCTTTCAGTTTTTTCCCATGTTGTCTCATGTTGCTTTTGGGCTTTATCTTGGTGCAATGGTGACGAAAGGTACGAAATGAAACAGAACAAAGTTGAACCAAACTAAAGCAAACTTTGTCAACCAAAATTGCATCGTTGATGGCTCAGCATGGCAGTGTGATGCTGATTAGGGCTGCAACTATCCATTTATTTATCCATTTATTTTGGTGATTATTTTATCGATTACTTTTTTTTATTCATTGAATATCAAGAAGCATCTTTAAGGTTTTTTGTAAGTATAATTGACAACAACGATTAGCATGATGAACTACTTAAGGCCTCCCAGCAAGCACAGTCAGGACCCGGACGAATCAGTGACGTCTCGATTGGGGCTAGATCCAGTCAAACCAAGTCAGATCTGGCCCAGAATATCACCTGATCTAAACCAAAATAATTCCTGACCACGAAAAAGGACGTCCTGGATGAATCAGAGATAGTCCAATGGAGTCCACATCAAGTCAAATAACTAGTCAGATCTGGCCCAGAATATAACCTTATTTCAACTAACATAAATCCCACAGACAGAATATTTTGCCACTGAAAACTAGTCGAAGATAATGAAATAGTTGCAATATTTGTCAAATCACCTATTTTTCAATCCTGGTCTGTTATTATTGAAAATTGCATCTGGTGTCTGCATAGGTGCAGTGGCATAGCCTACCTTCACTTTTCCCGTGGGTTACTTTCGTATCAAAAGGGGCCTGAATATATATCTGAATATGTAACTACCCTAACGTATTGCTGGCTTACTAACAACATACATGCATGCACACTGATCAACATGTTTGTGCACTGAACACGTGTGTGCTGCTATAATAATAAATAAAATAGCTAAACCAAATAATATTAGTTTTAATTAAGAACGTGTACCATTAAAGCCAGGATCATGGCTTTAATTGTACATGTTCTTAATCGGGGTTCATAGCAGGAGTAAAATTACAACTCGCGGGCCATGAGTCCGGGAGGAAAATGCAATCCTCTCTTCTATTCCCACAGCTTGGCCAGTGGCCACCAAGGCTACGTTAAATCCCTGCAGTTCAGTCAGTCAGGGGAAAAAAATCTACTGGTAGCACAGAGTAACCTAAACAAGTGTGCTCCTCGGAGCGCAGATCCCCGCCAGGCCGGGTTGCCTAGACTAGGGTCCTCAAAATTTGGATGACAGTCATAGCCAATTGTAATGAAATCTGCTAACTGAGCGATACATTTTCATCACATGACTCCGATCCAGAGAATTTGTGTGACTTTTGAACAATATTTGAAAGGAGGACTGGCAAAAAGAGTATTTGGAAGAAAACGTGAAATGGGGGAAATCTAGCCTGGCACAAATGACTAGATGGAGTTGCATCATGATCCAAGGCATCCGTAGATTTTGATGACCTACTGTTCAAGAGTTATTGATGCCTTTGTGTGTTTTTAAACTTAAAACTTTGTATTAGTTGTGTACTGGGGAGGGGGGGTCTCTTAGCATTGCTTTGAACTTGATCATTGTTACCTTTTTCTTGACTTTTTATGCCATGTAGCACTTTGAGATTTGTGTCAAATGTAAAGTGCATTACAAATAAAATATATTATTATTATTATTATTATTATTATTATTATTAAAAAAATATTAAGATTTACAGTATAGGCCAAAGCGTGAAGCAGGCTGTTATAGAGCCACCATGTGCATACAGTTTCATGCCGATCAGTCCAACGGTGCCGGAGATTAGCTGTTACGGACAGACATAACAATGTGTCCTTGCATAGATTAACTTTTCAAAGTTAAGGGGGCAAAATGGAATGAGTCTTTCCCAACAAAACATGGACAAACATGGTTAATCAAGTCCTATCATGTCTGGTTAGATCTGGCCCTTCACCTTATTTCAACTAACATACGTAAATCCTAGAGAAAATATATGTTTCCACTGAAATCTCCTTGACAGAGGATAACTAAATTGTTAATGGTCAAATAACGTATTTAAAAATCCTGGCCTGTTCTTATTCAAAGTCGGATTATTTGCCAGCTTTTGTGTGACACAATAGAATCATTTGCACAGATGTAGGCAACAAGCTGATTTCATTGGAATATTTTGTGGACACATAAAACAAATCGACAAATTCTGATATTGTGAGGACCACCGCAGCATAATATCTGTAGGTGGCCAAATCCCTGTTCAATGTTATTTGTTTCGCTTTGGAGAGCTATGTGCCAGATCAATTCAACTGCTTAATTTGGTTGCATTTTGGAGTAAATGCACTTTGTATGGAATGCTGTATTTTAAACCTGAAATATTTTACACACTGACATAAATACTTTGGGTTTAGGCTAATGCTTTTTGGTGGCTTTTGACAACAGAAAACAGGCTTTTGAGAAGAAAACTCTTTATGACAAGGAAGTGTATGTGTACTTGCCCACCAATACCGTTTTGATGACGTTCTCCTGTGACTTTCAGTGATGTTCAGGACTAGGCCAAATCATGGCCGATATGGGGATGATCTTGACGTCATCACTAGGACATCGTATGGACGGCTTTTTAGTGACCTAAAACAGCCTGATATACGGCCAGTTTGGGTGATTATAAAGTTGTTTAGATGACGTCTTGGAAATGACGTCAAAATCAAGACGTCATGATGACGCCATGATGACTTAATGATGATGTTATAATGACATCCTCCGGTGACGTTCAGTACTAGGCCAGATCACAGCCGATATGGGGATGATCTTGACGTCATCACCAGGACATCGTATGGACGGCTTTTCAGTGACCTATAATGGTGGCTAGAGGAAGTCCATTTCCCAGCATGCACTGGGGCACCAAGGACTGTATTGTTCTTATTATTTGAATATGGGAATGAGTATTGGGGTTATGTTATGGGTCATTTTGTTCAGTGTTTTGTTGTGGTGTTATTTGGTGATTTATGTTTGTTTAACATTGGTTGAGCCAATAGAGAGTTGTCATGGCTCTTATAGGCAACCAGACCTCAGGCCTTTACAATACATTGCTCTTTGACACTTTGCTGCACGCAATCAAATCAATATCAGCCAGTGTCTTGTATAAATGAAAACTTGTTTAAATGGGCCCAAAATAGGTGACACAAAGCCAGATAATGTTGTGGTGACGGCTGTCAGTGACGTTCAGAACTAGGCCAGATCACAGCCGATATGGGGTCGCTTATCACCCAAACTGGCCGTCTGTTTTAGGTCACTAAAAAGATGTCCATACGATGTCCTGGTGATGACGTTCAAATCATCCCCATATCGGCCATGATCTGGCCTAGTCCTGAACGTCATGATGACGTCATAATGACGTCATGATGACGTTGTTCGGTGACGTTCAGGACAAGGCCAGATCACAGCCGATATGGGATGATTTTGACGTAATTTCCAGGACGTCATCTAAGCGTCTTTCTCATCACCCACACTGGCCGTAATAGCGGCTGTTTAAGGTCACCACAAAGCCGTCCATAAGATGTCCTGGTGATGACGTCCAAATCATCCCTACATGGGCTGTGATCTGGCCTAGTTGTGAACGTCACTGAAAGACGTCATGATTACGTGTTGAGCGGGACGTCATCTAAGCGTCTTTTTCATCACCCAGTCTGGCCGTAGGCTAATGGGCTGTGATTTGGCTTAGTCCTGAACGTCACCGGAGGTCGTCATCATAACGTCATCATGACGGCATTGTGCTTGCTGGGCTATGTTGTACTTTTTCATACAAAAAAAATGCAAAAATAGACGATATACAAGCTCAGATATGTTAAATTCTATTTTCAAAAGCATTTGAGGGGGGAAAAAAGCAAATTTTCAAAATATGCCCCCAAAATTATTTTTGTAATTTTTTATTAAAGGTAGGGTAAGTGATTTTCTTTGTTTAAAATAAGTGTTAAATAGCTCTATATTCTGATAGTACTCATTGCTATAGAGTGTTTGTTCAGTAAAAGGAGTCTCCTTGTCTCTCCACCTCTTTATAAAACACAAAATGCATTTTCGTTTCAGTTTCAGTTTCATTTCCAATTTTATCCAATCAGGATAGATAACTCAATCAGGATATAGATTAAACAAGTGAAATTGGAAGTGATGACACTAAGAAATGAGCAGGCAAAATTGGAACTGGAACACTATAAAAATGAAGCTTAACTAGAAAAAGTGCTCCTCGGAGCACAGGTCTCCGCCAGGTCAGGTAGGTTATTGTGGCCTCCTGGTGGCGCTATAACAGGCCAATGTGAAAACGGTGGCATTTCTTCTTAGGCCTTACATGGCAATCGGACACTGCATTCATGATTTGAGGCCTTTTGTTCAAAAAATGTGTTTTGCTAAATTAGACCTGCTGATGGCACTATAACAGGCCAATGTTAAAAGGATGACATTTGCTCCTCAACATAGTGTGAATGTGAGTTTGACCGCTATCGGACGCTGCGTTCATGATTTGCGGCATTTTGTTAAAAACAAGCCATTACTGCAGATGTCAATCTTAGCCAATCAGGATGGAATATGAAAAATCAAACACATCCGTCTTGATCACATGACTATAGAGATCATGTGTACCGATTTGCGTGAAATGTGGATAAAATCGGAAGGCGTAATATAAAAAAGTGTGTTTTACATAAGTCGGCCTCCTGGTGGCGCTATAAAAGGCAGATGTGAAAAATGCAGGGCAAAGGGTTTTCCTTGGCCTCTAGGGTGTGCGCTTACAAAGTTTTACACAGATCGGTGCAGTTATAGGTAAAAACACGAATCGGCCTGTTATAGTGCCACCATGAGGTTGATTTGAACATTTTCAAGTGGCATTTCTTCCTCGGCATAGTGGAAATATGCATGCAAAATGTCAAGGAAATTGCATGCTGTGTTCATGATTTTAGGCATTTTGTTCAAAACGGAGCACTCCTGCAAACTTTGGAAGCCATTTTTAGCCAATCAGGATGGAATATGAAAAATCTGAAAGAGCTGTTTCGTTTAATGACTCTAGAGATACTGTTTACCGATTTGCAGGATTTTTTGAAAAAATCTGTAGGAATACTGTCAAAAAATATGTTTTGCACAAATCGGCCTCCTGGTGGCGCTATAAAAGGGCCATGTGAAAAATTTGGGCCAGAGTTTCTGCTGTGGCATCCAGGAAGTGTGTGTGCACAGTTTCACTGCGAGCAAGCCAACGGTGCCGGAGATTAGCTGTACACAGACAGAATGACGGACGGACGGACGGACGGACGGACAGGGGGCAAAACATACTCTCTCGCCATGCCTTTCGGCCTGGCGGAGACAAAAATGGGTACTTTCTCCTGATTGGCTGAGATTTTGACACCTACCGGAAAATGTATTTTATGTTTATTAAAGAGCTGGAGAGACATGGAGACTCCTGTTACTGAACAAACACTATATAGCAATGATTACTATCAGAATATAGTGCTTTGACCTTTTAACAAAATACTTTTTGTTTTAACCAAAAAATATCACTTACCCTACCTTTAATTATCAATTATTTTCTATAATCGATTAAATTGATCAGTTTGAGTAACTGTTGGACGGGGGCTGTGATGGAAATGTCTGCCTTGCTGTAAAACACTTTGACTGGACAACGAGAAGTGAAATATGAATTGATGAATATTCAAAGACGCAAATAAGACAGGGCGGTGATTTAGTTCAGTCTCAAGTACAATCCAATCCAACCGCTTTGTGATTTACCGCATGAGCTTCAGGCACACTCCATCACAACAGCATAACGGCAGCATGCGCCACCAATCAATACCAAAATAATACGTGAGTCATTTGTTATTATTTCAATGATTTGTGCTGTATGTTGTGGTTTTTAGCTTTTTGTCTATTTGTTTCTTTCTTCGGGAACTGCTAAGTCTGCGAATAAATAATTCTAGGCACCAGAAGGGATGATGGCACAGACCCATGGTCCCAGCATGGCTATAATGTATGCCCCGGTGCTGTGGGACCGCCAGTCATTGTGCTAAGGTCAGCGCAACGTCACGTATTTACATCAACGTATTAGAAATGGCAATTTTATGAATGCAATTTAAAAATGTTTTTTGGCCATTTTTAAACCTAATCCTGAAGCCGAAAATATCAGATCTACAAGCTCACAACGTGTCATGCTTCGACACGTTGTGGCTTGTGGGCTTGTAGATCTGATATTTTCGGCGTGCGACACCAGCGTGGAACTGTAAATCAGCCATAATTCCAATCCTAACCCGCAAACCTATAACCTCTAAAATGTCTAATCCTAAACCACCACCCCAACCTGAATCTTTTCCTAAATGTATGCCTAACTCCAGAAATAATTCTTAACCATAAAACAACCTTTTAAAAAATGTTTAAAAAAATACAAATACAAGTACACACACACGTGCACGCACGCACGCACGCACGCAAGCACGCACACACGCACACCCACACACACACACACACACACACACACACACACACACACACACACACAAACTCCCATGCCTACTGGGAGAAATACAACAATGTGCGAACACAGAAGCAAGATTTGTGAACTGTTGATAAAAGAAGGTTAGCCAATAGAATACAACCACACTTCTAATCATTATGTTTTCCTACACTAGTCTATCTGTACAGAGAGGACCTCTGACATATACCTACTGCACATATAAACAGAGCTGCTACCTTTAAACACATTTTTAATCTGAGGCTTTTCTGTATACTATATAAGTTGCAATATGAGTGCTGTACCCCCTCCAACTGTACAACTGTACTGAACTTTCCCCATTCTTTTCTTAAATTGTTTTTATTATGTTTTGACACTTGCTTTGGCAATGTAAACGTATGTTTTCTCATGCTAACTGCTCAATGTATCTGGAATAAATATAAAGCGGATACAAAATGTCATTGCGTGCATTCATTCCATATACTATGTGTAATACAATCATGTGCAAAAATAAGCAGGAGGGGCAAAATAAGTGACCCGCTGGACAGCGCAAAATGTAAAAACTCCACAATATCTTGTGTAAATGAATTCAAGTAAAACAATTACAAACCAAAACTGCTAACCAAGGATGCACCTCTACAACAGTATTGAGCCGGAGCAACTGGTCTGTGATTTTCTATGCTGGATATTTTACTGGTTTTGTCTTTGATAACTGACACTAATACATCAACACAGAGTCAGGTAGCATGCCATACATTAACAATCCAGAAGAACACATGGCAAGTAACACTGCATCTTGTGCTAGCATATTGTGTTATATCATTTATATGTTTTTCTGTTATTTGGGTATTTATTTACTGTCAATTTTTCAATGATGAATTGAAAAGCCCTTTAGAGAACGAGTAGAGGTTGTATAGGGCTCAATGGCTCAGTGACTGGAGTTAAGAAAACAGTTGTAGTCCTAATGTATGTGTTCAGGCCTCGTTACTCTCCAATTAAAAAATGGTTTTGAAAGCCTTGTCTTATAGTGAAAAACTTCAAAAGCTGTTGGAGAACAAGGAGAGGTTGTCTCGGTCTCAGTGCCTCAATGTGGTCAGTACTTGCCTGAAGATGTTCAGGTTAAACTTTGTGTTCAAGCCCTGCTACTCTCAACTTAACAAGCATTACATTTTGAGATGTCTCGTTTGCAACTGGACATTTTTGGTCTAAGGGTGGCGCTAGAGGAGCCTTGGGCTATTGGCCTGTTATACCCACGGAAAGGCAAACCCATCTCTGCCCTGGAATTTTATCTTTTACTAAAATAGTCTATAGCAATATATAACAAAATGATATGCTTATAAACTATATGCTACATAAACTATAAAAGCTATAAAGAAACTATTAAAACAATTCAATCATTTCTTATTTTCTTTGATATACAGTAGTTGTCATATGCAATTATGTTTGCTGGGTGGTGATGTTGTTGTCCAATGTCAAATCTCTATTTGATCATGTCAAAGAAGGTCAAGATTGACAAACTGAGCTGTGAGTACATTTGCAAGCTGAGCTTTCATGCCTTTCCTGAATTAGTTTATATACATCTGCAAAAGCTGGTATAAAACTGTTGTACAACTGGCTTTGTTTTACTCTCCAAAATGTGATTGTGCGTACTGTGAGCCGTGATGGCTATTTGGAGACCGCAGTGCACCCTTCTATAACAATGGAAGGATTTTGCACAAAGCAGGGCTTGTCAAATGCCATTCAAATAGGTGAGTGCAGGACTTTTCTTCTTCCCAATAACAGCTATAGTTTTGCAAACATTCCTATAGGCCTAGTTGGTTGATTAGTTGACTTGATTTGAATGCTGGACTGTTTACATTACCTCGTGTCAGGGCGCTATCCACGGTGCTGAATTCTGATAGCCATCTCTCTGACCTCTCTACTTTGCCAATACAATAGCCTAAGTAACTCGTTCAACTTCCCCTGTAAAAATATAACACAATGTTGGCAAAATACATTCGACTAACGGTGTGTGTGTGGTTAGCGTGTGAGCGTGCCTGTGCATGCATGTGTGTGAGTGCGTGTGTGGTTCACAACCCATAGCGTGCACTGGGGCTGGGAGCCCATTATACTAGCCTGCACTGTAACTAAGTCATTCTTACTTCCCGTTATAGACTGACAGAGTGTCTACCCCAAACAATATCGAGGTGAACAACCAAAATGGATTATATATAGGTAACTAACTTAAAGCTGAAATCCAGAACTTATTTTAATGAATAAAACATACTCTATACCATACAGACTGGTTTACCATACAGACTGGTTTAAACAATGTTAATATAATATAACTAATTATTTAATCTGCAGTGGTTGTAGGTGGACTCCCTACTCTTCCACTGACACATGTAGACCCTGGTGTCTGGTGTAGGATACTGGTTGACAAGTAGTCTGACGCTCAGAAGCTCATACAGTTTTGACCAGACACGTAGAAAGACCTTTTAAAAAATAATAATTTGCTCAGGACTGGAGAGCCGAGCAGATATGGTCCTTTAGAAGTGCTTTTAGGAGGCTACTACAGTCCCATTAAACCCTCCCCTCTCCAATCACAAACACCATTCACTTAAACACACTCGTGCAATTTCAGCATTGACCTAGCAATAACAATGCAGCTGATTTGTAATCAGAGTGCCATTCATAAAAACTAAATGCATGCGGCTCTACCTAGGCATGCATTGCTAACCACAGGGCCCAGCAAAAAAGAAGAGAGCTCTCCGCTCTGCTTGCCTTTAGGAATCTTTTTGAGACGCTTGAGAGACTCTTGCATAGAAAATGAGTCTGAAGGCCTTGTCGATTCGCTGTGCAATTAAGTTCATTGTTTAACGGGAGAATAAAAGTGCTAGGTGGTGAAGAAAGGAAAGAAAGGGTGCATTCATCTATAAATGGGACCGTTGTCTTCTCCACAACCTTGGGTGTTCGCTGTCCATTTCATGTAAATTGTATCTCGGGAGAATCGGCGCTAGGTGACTGGGACATCAAGGTCATATACATCGCCAAATAAAAATGACCGTTCCAACCAATCACAAAAGAGCTGTATTGAAAGGCACCAGGCCTGGTTATCAGGGGAGCCAGCCACTTGAGATTCTGAGTCCAATAAGAGTATGTCACACTGGACCCCCAATATCTATTAAACCATACAATCTAAATCACGACATCCACCACGGTAACAAAACGTGACAATGTTGCACATTTATGCATTGGGCTTATGGGAGGGAGGTACCGTACACAGATTTCTTATCTAACTCAGGGCATCATCGTGAAATGTATTCCCTGCCCTCTCTTTCACACTGCTAACTTTCACATCCATTCAAGGGCATCAGACAACTGTGACATTCTTCAGTGTGTTAAGTGTTGCCTATCTCATGGACCTGGTGTGCTTTGAGGCCGAAAAAAAAGGCGTTGTCCTTTATGCTGTTGTCTGTTTTCAACTGAACAGTGGATGTAGTGGTTTAGGTCTATATGACTTACGTCTGATTTATACTTAGGTACACGCCAGTGTCTCGCACCGAAAACAGCCAATATAGGCTACAAGCTCACGAGGCACCATGCTGCCACACGATGTGAGCTTGTAGATCGGCTATTGTATAATTCAGGCATAAGGAATGCTGCCTTCTTAGAAGACGAATAAATTACATATTCCGTCCGTGGGTAAATAAATATAAATTTTGGGCCGCAGACCCCCATCTGAAACTATTTTGTGCTAGGGACCCCCATATGAGATTTATTTTGTTAACATGTTTAAAAAAAATAGCAGGTCTTAGAGCAGGGGTTCCCAAAGTTGGGGTCGCGACCCCACTTGGGGTCGCGGGAGACCGACGGTGGGGTCGCCAAATTATTTTGGGTCATAAAAAATTAATTTAAAAAAATCATTTTTTTTATTACTTTTTTATTTTTATTTTAAATTCAGCAGAATGGATGAAATACAACCTAAAATGATTACAAAAAGTACGTTTTACCATTTTAATACATTTCAAATGCGCACCGAACGTGCAAGTTTATGTGCAAAAATTACCTCCAGGTTTAGGTGGGGTCGCGAGTCAATGGCCGCCTTATTTTGGGGTCGCGGGCTGAAAAGTTTGGGAACCCATGCTCTATAGGTCTATACTAGGCCCCCTCCTTATTTCCCTCTACACCAAATAATACATATCACTGAAAATAGCCGATCTACAAGCTCACAATGTGTCACATTGTGATGGATTGTGAGCTTGTATATCGGCTATTTTCGCAAAGAGTTCACCCCACAATAGGGATGCTAGGAAGTGCATAAAAAAAGTGGCTAATGTGCATAATAATTTAAAAGTCATGAGTGTATGTATGTAAAGGACAGTCCATTTAAAACACAGATCAGTGTCCTCAACAAAAGTTGAAAAAACTATGATCAACCACTCCCTAAGCTTCTGAGTTCTGGGTAGCTTTCATTCATGGAAATCCCTCCAGAGTGGAACATGTATCATATTTACCATGAGGCCTAATGCTATACCATCTGCAAGGATATGAACAAAGACAAAGTCATCATTCACAGTCTGTCCTATTGATAACTGTGAATTCACTAAAGTCATATTGTAGCTGAGGAAATGCACGCCACAGCAGAGGTGGGCTGCGTGGGCATATCCTGTGACATTTGCTGGCTACGCCTGCCCTCTTCAAAGAAGTTAACAATAGGCTGCTCTGCAGGTTGTGTCTTCCATCAAGTTGTACAACAAGCGTAGTTTGAAGATGAACTAGAATGTCTGAGGACGTGTACACCAGGCCATACCCGACAACCCACACATATGACAGCCTCAGAGTTCATCGCCCTGACCGTGGGACCCAGCAGAATGCTGTACAGAGGAACACAGCACAGCATGGAGGTAAAATGTTTTAATAATACAACGCTAAACTGGTTAACTAACACATCTATGGATGTTATGCCAGAGCAGTGGTTTAGTGCTCTCTGGAGAAGTGGCTATAATGTAATTCATAAAGGAACAGTGCCCTGTGTAAAAATTATCCCAAACAGTGTACTCACAAAGGAGTACTTTTACTTTTGGTACTCAAAGTAAATTTTTATACTTTTGTACCTTTACTGAAATACATTTTGAATTGACTTTTACTACATTGCAGTATTGATACTTTTACTCAAGTAAAACATGTGAATACTTTTTCCACCACTGGTTATGAACAGAACTGACTATATATTGGCTTGAGGTGGCTAAAGTGGCCAACGTGAAATCGCGCAAAGACACCCGCGACTTAATGTTTTGAGGGCAAAAATAATAATAAATGTAATGAAAAACAGAGAAAAAAATGAAAAAATATAATAAGAAATTAATAAATAACCGAATTAAAACCGAAAAATATTCGCGCTTCGGACGGAAATCTTGTCCCCCCACCCAAGAATCCTGTCATCGGCCCTGACTGTGAATGCTGTCAAAATTGTTCTTATTTTCAGGCCAACTTAATGTGATAGTGGACTCAATAATAACACATTGTTAACTAGTTTCTAAGTTAACAAGAAACTATTTTCTTGTTAACTAGTTTCTTACTAAGGGCCAGTAGTGTTTGAAAAATCACTAGACTTGTGCTGGAGTTAATATTTGCTTCATAAATTCCACACTGAAGTGGGGTTTATTTTACTGGAGGAATGAATCATTCTGAATGACCAATCAAGAAAAACAATGTACATGTAATTATCAATACTTTATTGGCTGTTTTTAATGGAACATTTGCATTTATTCATACGTGATTGGATAGCCACACAATTCATTTCATCTGCCTTGAGTAATGTAAAATATATATATATATATATATATTTGAAGCAATACCTTGAAAATGGGTCTTATATTTTCAGACTCTAATGAGCGAAAGAACTGTTCCAGAGCTGCTGCAGGTTGTCTGGGAACGCTGTGTCTTCTCCTATTGGCTGCCATCATTGGCCTGGTCATACACAGTGAGTGTCATTCTATAAACATATAAAAGTATCTTTACATGTCATATTTGATTCAGAAATTGTGTTGACGTCTGTTGCTTGAAATACATTGGGAAACACATCTGCGTGTGTTTGGTGGACTTGTGGTGCACCAGTGTGGGAGGAGAGGTGCAGTAGGGGGGGTGTCATCTGCAAATCAGCAGCGCACTGCAATTGTTTGGGACAGCGATTTGTGAATGTGTCCATTGCGTCCATGTGGACCCTGAGCCGTTATTCTGTCTGTTCTTGTAGTTTACTTGCCAGTCATGAATTGGGCTTATATGAACTGGACTTTACAGTGATAATTGCTTCTCATAGAACCAGTGCCAGATATATGAATTGCATTAATATATTCCTCCCAACATCTGCTTTGGCATCTGTTTGAGGTGCTGTACTGTAGTTTGTTATTTTTGCAGCTTTAGCCTATAGTAGCCTTTTCATAAATTATATTTGTACTTTCGTGAAAGTTTATAATATTTAGAGAAATGTAAAGTTTCAAATACAAAAGTAGTAGTAGTTGTGAATAAGCAAACTGGACATTTAGACTGAATGTTTCCTTTATCCTCATCTTGCGCTAATGCACGCACATGTTTTGCCAGGTTGTTTCTCATAAAAGTGCATTGCCAGGCTCTCACCCCGCCCCCCCCCCCCCCCCCTCGCCTGCAAGTCGCTAGGAAAACGCTGTTCGCCTCTAGGACAAGGATCAATTGTCAACTAATGAGAGAAATTCAATTTCCGAGGCTTTTCTTCCATGACACTGTGGAAATCATGTGACCACAATGCAGTTGTGCAGCGCACTGCCCTTAAAGGTAATGAAAAGCGATGATTTGATTGGTCATGACTTAATCCACCTGCAACACACTCACTGATGATATTTTCAGTCTACTTCATTCACTGGTTCTCCACCTTTCTCAAGTCTTGAAAATACAGGATCAAAAAGACCAAAGGCTCGACTGGTTATCTAAACCTGAGCCAAGACCCGCTGCAATGGTGTCCAAGCAGAACTTAAAACCGAGATGTTCTAGAGGGTGATTCTAGAGAATCAGTGGGAAGGGCTCTGTAGTCGCCGGAGCAGAGCCGTCTGGGAGAAATGCGGGGCCCTGTGCGAAGTCCCCATCCTCGCGCGCGCGAGGATGGGGGAGGTGGAGTATTTTTGCGGTTTTGGGCGGATATTTCCGAGTTTTTATTTGCGGTTATTTCTTTTTATAACTCTTAATAAATGTGATTCTGTTAAAAAGATTTATTTATTTATTTATTTTTGCGGGGCTCCCCCAAGTGCGGGGCCCTGTGTGGCCGCACCGTTCGCACTACCCTTCCTGCGGCCCTGCGCCGGAGTATCTGGTTGTAAGGCCAGATACCCGGCTAGTACATGGTACGCTCCCGGTGAGAGGTTTGAGGATCTACTCTGGGGTCATTGTTAGATCTGAATCTGTCTCTGAGATTCCCTTGCCGTTTATATCGTTGGCTATGGTGCTTGTGTCATCCCGGTTATGTCACTATGAGTCAGTCATATCCATATATGGAGTCCCAATGTCGATCATGCCCAAAGATGGAGTCTATGATGTCAGACTTGGATATGTCAGTTAGCTCCATATATGGAATTCCAGGCATCCTGTGACGCGGTCTAACTCGCGGTGGTATCCATAACGACTAGGACTAGCAAGTATGATATGAAAGCCTTCTTTACACAGAAAGTCTGTCACCACTTCCCACCGCTGTTGACTGCACGTCACGCCAGTTAGCCTGTTTGCCCGTTTGCCCAAAACTTGGCCCTTTGTCTCATTGTCAAGTGAAGATTTACTAACAGAACATAGTTGTATGTAAAAAAAATCAGTTTGTTGATTCTCCTTCTCGCAGACAGCGACCTGGTCAAACAGACCAGACATAACCTGGCTGAAGAGAAAGCCAAATTCCAGACCAGTTTGGATGAATTACAGACCAGAAATATCAACCTGACTGAAGAGACAGATGACCTGAAGAAGAGGCTCTGTGGTCAGTGAGACATCACTATCTATTTTCCTTCATTGTTACGTCATGTTGTTCATCATTTGTCATTAATCTGAGCAGATTAAAGAACAGTGTCGATGTTTCTGTGTTGTTAGAATTACCTGGATGGAAGAAACTTGCCAGCAGTTATTATTACATCTCTACTGAGAAGAAAAACTGGGAGGACAGCAGACAATACTGTAAAGACAACCAATCAGACCTGATGGTCATAAACAGCAAAGAAAAACAGGTATAATGTGCGTGTGTGTGTGTGTGTGTGTGTGTGTGTGTGTGTGTGTGTGTGTGTGTGTGTGTGTGTGTGTGTGTGTGTGTGTGTGTGTGTGTGTGTGTGTGTGTGTGTGTGTGTGTGTGCGCGCGCGCGCATGTGAGTATGTGTTTGTTCGTACGTACGTACATTTATGCATCCGTGTGTGTAAATTAGTGCATAGTGCATGCTATAACCTCATTTGTGGAGACTCAAATATTGTTCAGTTTGTACTTCAGTAACCAGCATCTTTTCTGTCCAGGACTTTGTTGTTCGTCTAAACTGGAGAGTGTGGCTGGGTTTGACTGACAGAGAGATAGAAGCAACCTGGAAGTGGGTCGATGGAACGCGACTGACCACACCAACGTAAAACTTTACCTTCTTTCTACTCCATTTATTTCAAGAAGCATTTTAATAAAATTCACATATTCCCTCTTTACTAGATTCTTCTAAATGGTGTTAAATCCTTCTATTAAATTCACCAAATCTATGTGTGTCTCTCTGTCAGTCTGACAGTCTGACACGGGTGTAATTTGGAAAGCAGACACAGATTGGCCGAGCGTCAAGCCACGTTTGTGCCACCTAGCCAGTATTAGTCCCTGATTGGCCAACCAGATCCGTTGGCTTAACTGATTGGCCAAACTTTGTGTCACACAGCCAATATAGCATGGCTTCATATGCAATGTAATATGGAACAATGTGGTAGCAGAATGGCAGTAATGTTGGGATGGAGGAGGAGAAAGAAGGTATTCTTATAACATTCAAAGAGAAATTGGTGACAACAGAATGGTAAAGTATGAGAAGTAGAGAGAGGAGGTCATCATTACAGGGTTAAATACGTTTTTTTTTTTACTGGGAAACGGTTCGTTAAATAAAACATTTTATTGGCAAACAGGTCTATGTGATCATTGCCAGGAAGAGGAGTCTGTGGAATATGCTATTATAGACTGTAGTCACTACCAAAGGGAAAGGGATAGCATGGTGGATGAGCTGAGGAAAGTAGAAGTTGAAGAAGTGACTTATACAAAATATAATGCAGCAGCAGAGGAGACATTTATATAATAAACAAGTTTGTGGGTTAATGTAGCAAATAAGGATGCCAACCACCATAAAACCCTATAAAGAAAAAGAAGAAACAGAAATTACGAGAGCTGTTGAGTTGAAGGAAGAGAACGACTTGCATCATTCCCGACATGCAGTGGTGGAAAAAGTACTCTGTTACAAGTAAAACTCCAGAATTCTAAATTTACTTAATTAAAAGTACAAAAGAATTGGCATCAAAATATACTTAAAGTATCAAAAGTAAAAGTACTAAAATGTTTGAAAAAAGCAGATCTACGACGCGTTGTGAGCTTGTCGATCGGCTATTTTCAAATAGCCTATGTATAAAATAGGGCTAAATTGGTTAATGTATGTTTCATAATATCATAATTTATATCTGAAAAGTAACTAGTAACTAAAATGTTCAAATGATTGTAGTGGAGTAGAAGTTCAATATTTGTCTCCGAGATGTAGTGGAGTAGAAGTAAAAGTATTGGAAATTGGAAATGCTCAAGTAATGTACAAATATCTCAAAAACAGTTTTAAGTAAATGTACTTTGTTACTTTCCACCACTGCCGACATGCAAGGCTCCGAGTAGTATTATAATAAAATACAAACCTCCCATCGTGACAATCACTAGAACAATTATATTATAACAATAAGTTGTTTATTTCATAATCCAGTTAATTTGAAACTAATATCTAGAATATAATTTGAGGTAATGATTAAAAACAATAATTAGAGTGAAAACCCATCCTTGTACAGGTAAGGTAATTGACTAAATGTTCCTACTTTTCTCCAGGTACTGGACATTTCCTGAGCCTAATAACAAAGGAGACCCTCCTAATACAGAAGAAGACTGTGCTGAGTTTTTTAACCCTAACCCTCGGGTTAAAGAACATGGAACATGGAACGACAGGTCATGTACTGCACTTAACCACTGGATCTGTGAAAGAGTTATCTACTGAAACCATCATTTTCTCCATGTATTAGTTAGCTGGTGTGTTGGTACAGCTACTGTACATGATGGGTGTGTTTGCATGTGGCAGTTTGTGTTTGCTTTGGTTTGCCTGCCTTGCAATTCTACTCAACATGCACATAGATATGTACATTACAATTCAAATATCTTCATTATTTAGTTAAAGGAGAGCCTATAGAATGTGAATAACAACAGCCATCTGTTCCATTTTATTACCATGTTCATATAGATCAATTAAGTGTGTTGCACTCTGTGTAATGTATTCTGAACTAGGTTTGGTCCAAATCAGTTCCTTAAAGCTACAATCCGGAACTCAAGTTAATGAATAAAACATTATTTTAACAAATCTGTACATGGTACATGTTAATAATACAATATAACTAGTACATCTGCAGTGGTTGTAGGTGGTCTCCTTACTCTGCCATTGAGACATTTAGACCCTGGTGTCGGGGAGGACACCTTCAGTAAAAGTCAAAGTAAAGGTTCAAAGTGCATTTCGTAACAAAACAGCCAGGCAGTTGTTTTTCTTCAAGGTTCATTAACTGTGTTTTGAACTTTTTTTGTTTGCTTGTTTGCTTGAATACATGAAATAAAGCCATAAAGACTGGATCATTTTGTCCAGTACCATTCTTTCAAGTGAACGCTGTCACATATGGAATTAGAAATCTTGGGAACGTAACATTCTAATGCTGTCACAATGGTTACTGTCCACTTAAATTGACTTAAATTAAGCTACTGTATACACTGGTAGAATAATAACATTAAACCTGGGAGAGAGAGAGAGAACTTTGTTACTTTACACCACAGCTCCTAAGGTGGGATTCTGCCTTCTCCTGAGCAACTTGTTCATTCACTTGTCCACTGGTGTGGACTGAGCTTTTAGCAAAACAAGGGAACTGATATGTTTAAGTTAGAGTTAAGAATTTGATGAGTGCTGACCAAAAAGCCATCACTCTGAAATAAGTATGTGACATTTTTAATAACGTACAGCAGCAGAAGGTAACAAATGCAACTCCTTAGTGATTCTGAGAAATGTGGGTGTGAAGACCGTTTTTAGAATTTAGGACAGTGTGCACGTCACACTCAAAGCCATATAGCTAATTCTGTGCAAAGGCTCTTTGCTGCAGAATCGAGCTGAGCAGCACAGCACGTTGCGTCCAACAAGAGAGAGGTGTGACTTCCTTTCACAAGCATGCTTGAGCGTAACCACAGTTCTTTGTTTTTCAGGTGGAAAGATATATGACGCTTATATGATGTGAAAAGAATGACACATAGATGCATTGGGTTTAGTGAGGAGTGGACAAGAGATGTTTAGAAAAGGTTTTGTGAGACGGCATAGATCCAGATAGGTGATAGCATACAGTAGATAGATTCTATGCTATCACCTACAGTACCCGCTGCACTGCACTTAACCCCTTCATTGCCGATTGGTTTGGCAGACTGGCACCACCGGACTGACCAGCATGACAATTTGCACACACACTCCCAGTAGGCCAAAAAATAACCTTTACACCAATTTCTTTATTTAGCCTCATGGTGGCGCTATAACAAGCAGCTTCACGTTTTGGCCCATAACTCTTGCACCGTTGTACAATCAACATTTTTTCCCTCTAGATTCCCCTATAGTATCATGATGCAACCTACAGTATATGCCCATTTGTGCCAGACTAGATTTTCCGCCATTTTGCGTGTTGCTCTTCACAACAAACTTTTTGCTACTACTATTTGCTAACTAGCTAATTCTGTGCGAAAGTTCTTTGCTGCAGAATTGAGCTGAGCAGAGAGGTGTGACTTCCTGTCACAAGCATACTTGAATTGAGTGTAACCACAGTTCTTTGTTTTTCAGAGGGAAAGATATATGCCACTCATAGGGTTGTCACATTTATGACATTTTACTTGACGATTAATTGTCAAAAATAATTGCGATTAACGATTTAATTGTGTTTTTGACATTGAACATTGGAACATATAAATAAATATTACATTTCTGTTTTGCTTTTAGGCTTTGTAAACACACATTTGACATATGACAAATAACTATAAGAAAGAAATTACTGACATTTAATAACTTTATACTTTTGAAAATGTAATAGTTTAATAGAAATAATAGTGATGCGATACGTTGTATGCTTGTAGATCAACTATTTCTACAAATTATATTTTTATATTTGAAAATGTATGAAAATGTTTCAACATGGAAAGGATTATAACGGTTATGTAAAATAATATCAAATAATTAAGATTAGGCAATTGTGTAATAATTGAGAAAGGCCTAGCCACTCAAATGATGTGTTACAAGAATGACAATAACACATATGTTGGGTTTAGTGAGGAGGACAAGAGAAGGTTTTGGGAGACTCCATAGATGTTTTCAGGTACTAGGTAATAGCATAGATTCCACTCTATCACCTACCTCCTCCACTGCACTTAACCACTTAAACCCGATTATACTTCATTGACCGGGGTCCTCTATAGCAGGGGTTCCCAAAGTTGGGGTCGCGACCCCACTTGGGGTCGCGGGAGACCGACGGTGGGGTCGCGAAATTATTTTGGGTCATAAAAAAATATATATATATTTTTTTATTTTTTTTTATTTTAAATTCAACAGAATGGATGAAATACAACCTCAAATGATTACAAAAAGTACGTTTTACCATTTTAATACATTTCAAATGCGCACCGAACGTGCAAGTTTATGTGCATAAATTACCTCCAGGTTTAGGTGGGGTCGCGAGTCAATGGCCGCCTTATTTTGGGGTCGCGGGCTGAAAAGTTTGGGAACCCATGGTCTAGAGTACAAGCTCACAACGTGTTGCATCGCCCGTCAGCTATTTTCAAATAGCTTACCCCTTATTAACAGTAATATCGTTGCTGTCCGGCAGAAACCAGCTAACTTTTCCGCTTTTGCATTTTTTTTCCCTTAAATCAGTTCTATTGAATACCCTTTACGTCTGTGTGTTAATTAAACACATATTGAACCAATGAAAAGTATTAAAAAGTGCTTCTGACAAAACCAGCCAACTCCTTTGGATCCTCAAACTTTCTGCTAAACCAGCCAAAGGGGTCCACCAAAGGGGGGTGGAGTTAGCTGGTTTTGCTGACTCCAGGCTCCACCCCCTTTTGACCTCCAACCTCATTGTGAGCTTGGAGGTCCATTCAGCTGTTCTTATCAATGATGAACAAAACCTCCTAACTGAACATTTTGGAGTTAGCTGGTTTCTGCCGGACAGCAGAGATATACTGTTAAGGTCAAAGTGGCTAAACTGATTTAGATGCTACTGTATATTAACTAATTTTGCTGGGGACCCTTTGGAACCCCCCTCAAGGACCCCTGGGGATCCCCAGACCCCACTTTGAGAAACACTGTTCTAAACAGTCTATCCAATGAAATAAATTATGCAAGTGGGCAATACCTACTCTCCTATACTGTATATAAAAGTAAAAGTAAAAAAAGAAAGAAAAAACTGTGAATTGGAAATAACCTCAAATCACTCCCTTTGTGCTGTTAGCGGTCTGTCACTCATAGCCGATCTCTTTTATGAAATTGAGGGAACAAATCTTTAAAAGCTTCACGAGGTTAGATGACAGGAGCGTGTGGAAGGCTGAAATCCACTCTGTATGGAATACAAATGATTTAAATACAATTCTAGGTTGTTTTTTTTCTCCCACCTCCTTTCAAGCTATGTAGAAAAGTACTTTTTTGACATTGAGCAGTGGATGGTGGTGGGTGGTGGTGGAGGATGCTAGATGGAATAGAAATGAAAAAGAAAACTGTGGAGAGAGTGAGTGCGTCTGTCACGCTGAGTGATAAACAAAAAGCCTGCTGCTTTCATTCCCCTACTGTTCTAACTCATCGTTGCTGTCGAGGTAGAAAACCTCTTATCTCAATATTCTGACTTGTTGTGTTTTTTTCGTAAACGCGTCACACAAAAGCATCAAAGATTTGAGTTAAAAAAAAAACTTTGCTTAAGAAAAATATATATTTGAAGATTTGCTAAAATGTTCAAAAAAAAAAAAAAAAGATCTACAAGCTATGAGCTTGTAGATCTGCTATTTTTGAATAGCCAAAGTATAAAATAATGGTTATAACTAAAAATAACTATTCTAACTGTTTTTTCGTAAATTAACGCCCTACTTGATCATACTACAGCGTCACACAAAAGCGTCAAAGGTAGCAGATCCGCAAGCTCGAAACGTTGCACGAAGCGACGCGTTTTGAGCTTGTAGATCTGCTACTTTTGCAGTTTTTGAATTTGAATCCTTAAAAGTAACAGTTTTGGACGTATGAGGTTTCCACCCGACGGAGACGTTATGAAACTTCTCTCTCCCTCATAGCCAGTGCTGGAAATATAAGTGCATTTACTCAAGTACTCTACTCTAGTACTCAAGTTCAAATTTGAAGCACTTTTAATTCACTTGAGTATTTACATTTTTAAATACTTTATACTTTTATTCTACTACATCTCAGTGGCAAATAATGTACCTTTTTACTCTTACTTCATTTATTCGACAGCTTCAGTTACGAGTTACCACTCAAGTAAAATTTTGAATACAGTACTTCTACTTGTATCAGAGTATTTTCTACATTGTGGTATTGCTACTTTTACTTACAGTAAGTAAGTACTTCCAGCACTGTAATTCCCCAGCTGTGCGGGAACTTGTGAAACGTGTGTGTGCGTTCACTGCGTTCTAAGCTCTCTCTGAGGGATTGAACTGCGTGCCAAGTGATGTGCGTTTCCCCTCGCTGTCACAGGCAGCCTCCAGACCAGCGCTACTCACCCCGCGGCCCGCGGGCCGCCTGCGGCCCGATCGCAGCGTCTTGGCGGCCCCCTCATGGTCAAAAGAAAAAAGAAAAGAAAAAAAAACTTTTTTTTCTTTTTTTTTTTTTAAGCACAGGATAAAAATATACATTTCCGTTCAAATATATGGGTTGCTAAAACATTTTTCAAAAACAAACAGACAGACATACATACAGGTGCGTCAATTGTTACAGGTATAATGCATAGTTTTCTATGCATTTCGGGTTTTTGGGGGGGTTTGACCCCCAAATTTTTCCGGACGCGCGGCTTTGCCGCGCGCCCAGGATAGGTGTCTGCCACTGGACATACACACAACACAAAATAAACTGGTACAGTGAAAAGAATATGATGTCAAAATGTACATTTTCTTGTGCGTTACAAAATCGAAAAATCCAAAATAGGACCGTCATTTTTATGGCGGCCCCTTGGACTTTTGGTATTTTGCTGAGTGGCCCCTGAGCCATCTTAAGTTGAGTAGCCCTGCTCCAGACGCAGGCTTCCTGATCTTTTGTGCGTTCCTCAACCACTGAAGACGTTGACACCTCACCATGACTTTGACGGGGTGGCCGTGGGACACTGTTAAGAAGTACTGTCATTGGAAGGGAGGGAGGAGGGGCAACATCTGTGGACATGGCTGAAAAGAGAAGAAAGGAAACTCTGGGTTTATTTCACTGGTCCTCAAACTTTTAAATTTATATATGACCCCCAGTTTGGTATACATTTGAGGCCACGGACCCCATAACTCAGAGTGTACAAATGGAACCAAAGGAACCAATACCAGTCCATTTGGTTCCATTTGTAAACTGCGGATCCATAAGGGTCCAAATATTTAATATAATATCTAAATATAATAATATTTTACCTGGGGACCCCATGGAACCCCCTCAAGAACCCCCTGGAACCCACTTTGAGATCCAATGGTTTATTTATTAGTCACACGCACACGCACGCACGCGCACACACACACACACACACACACACACACACACACACACACACACACACACACACACACACACACACACACACACACACACACACACACGCATGCACACACGCACGCATGCATGCACATGCTTGTCTAATGTATCACACAAGCGCACATGCATGAAACCTTGTATCTCCATATTTCCCCCAAACTTTTTTTTTAATGCCTTTATTGATAGAACAGTAGGCTAACAGGAAACGGGAAGAGAGATGGGGAGTGACACGCATGCAGCAAAGGCTGTCGGAATTGGGACTCGAACCCGCGATACGCTGTCAGGCTACATTGTAGCCAATAGGTGCCCGGACCGCTATGCCAGCAGCCTATCCCCAAACTTTTGTAATGTTTGTTAGCGCCACATTTCGAGCTTGCAGATCTGCTGCTTTCGATACGTTTGTGTGACGCTGTAGTATGACCAAGTAGGGCCTTAATTTACGAAAAAACACAAAAAGTTAAAGACAGGGTGCCGGGATTTTCAGTGATTTTTTACCCCCCTAAAACATAATCATCAGGTATTATGGTTATACTAGGAGGAAGATTTTTTTCAAAAAAGTGTACAGAAAGTGTTAAAGTTATGTTTTTATGTGGACACGCCTCCTAGTCCCTCCTCCTCCTCATGCCCACACCTGTTGTGTTATGATAATGAGGGGGAGGGTATAATTTTACTGTGTCATTAAAGTGCTGTTTTTCTATTGGCACGTTTGACCCCTCAAGGTTTCAGCCTCCAGGTAGAAACTCAAAATAGTCAGAGAAGACATAAAACACCATAAAACCACCACCAGGTGGCTTAATGAAGTTCTATCAACCTCATAGACACATGAAACACAGAAAAAGTGCAAAACCATGGCACCACCTCTTTAAAATATGGAGATGAGAGGTTTGTGCCCGACAACAACGATATAACTTCCCTTGGGACGACGACGACGACAGTGAGTTGATATAGTTCAATAACGCGTTATAAAACGAGCCTCCGACTGGGTTTGAAATGTAATGAGATTTGTTTCAGATCAGTGGAGGCGCGGGTGTCTCTGCAACCTGCAGCAGCTGCAGAGAGAAGCTTGTCTCAGCAAATACACAGGAGCTGCTCCCACAGAGAGACAATACATGTCATCATCGCAACACACTGCATTTTAATGCCGTTGAAAGTGGTTACGTCTGTCAGTGCGTTTTGTAAATATTAAACCATTGAAGATTATTAACAAGAGCTTGTGACTAAATAATAACAGTATATTGGATCCATTGGAACGCAGGTATTTTTTTCTTCGTTTCCTGAAAAGTAACAATTTTGGACATAGGCTACAAGGTTTCCAAGGCTTGCAGGGTTTTCCATGCGAGGCCTTTATGAAGACAAGTTGTTTTAGATGGCTTACACTCAGAAATCAAGACTAGTTGTTTTACATGGACTACACTCTAAGAAGTCAATACTGGTTGTTTTACATGGACTGGACTCTGAGAAGATCATACGAGTGACCCAAGCACAAAATCTAAGGGATCCTGCAAGAAACAAGGAGGGAACCCACAAGATATGAAAAGATTATAGGAAGTCAAATAAGAAAAACTCAATTGTATTTCTTTGAATCACCGGACACGTCACACTTGTCAAGTCACACACCGAAGATGAATAACTGTGGAAATGTACCAATCAGACAGAGAATGAACAGCAAGCGAAAACTTCAATAAGAAAGGAGCTTTTGTCACAATTGCGTCACCCTTAACAAAAGTCTAGACTAGTTGTTTAACATGGACGTGACTCTGAGAAGTCATATCAGGCAAGCAGGTCTGAAATGAACTGGTGAGGAAGGATAAGTGAGAACTGTGCACACACTCAAACACGTGGGTGCGTGTAAAATGCACACATGGCTCTCACACAGCAAAATCCTCAGTGTTCATTTACCAAATTGGTTCCGTTTGTAAGCTCTCTGAGTCAAATGAGTACTGAGGTTTTTTGCGGTGTAGGACAGGTGAGATCAAAGCTTGAGCAGCTGGCGGTCTTTCTGTGTCGGAGACAAGACAGATGGTGTGCCATTAATTAAGCCCAATCCACAGTGGACGCACCCAGCACACCTGAGACACATGTCTCCCCCTCATCCTTAAATAGAGACCTCTGCAAAAGAAACACTCCTGGGATCTTCAATACACACACCACACACACACACACACACACACACACACACACACACACACACACACACACACACACACACACACACACACACACACACACACACACACACACACACACACACACACACACACACACACACACACACGAACAGACGTACAGTACCACCCATAAATACATGATCGCATGACGCATAGCTTACTTGCATATTAACACACACACACACACACACACACACACACACACACACACACACACACACACACACACACACACACACACACACACACACACACACACACACACACACACGTGGATGCACACATGGATACACACAGGTACACACGGACAGTACCACCCATAAACGGCATGATCACAAATGACGCATAACTTACAGTACCCACATACCGTATAATATTCATTATGCACACAGCCATGGGTGCAGAGAGAGACGTGCGCACACGCACACGCACACACAAAAACACACACATGTATCGTCTGACTTCAGAGACAAGTGCAATCAAAAAGACGCAGTAAGTTAATTTCACGTCATGAAATAATGGTTTCTTTCTTTTCTATGCTACATTAACAGCCTACAATTTAACATAATTGATATGGCGTAATTGATAATCTTACCCCCCCCCTCTCTCTCTCTCTGCCAAGAATGAATTAAATTCATTATTTGACTTTTGTTAACATTATATAGCGAAATGAAATGTACTTGATTGCAATCCAATCCTCAAAGCAATCCCAATCCGAGAGAATGTTTTCAATATCCATCACAGAAATTAGAATATATAATCAACACCCACGTTCTCCCGTGCATAATTATCTGTCTCGACCAATGAGGGATCCTTGGCTGGTAGACTTCTCATTTCATTCAGGATTGATTGGAATGGGTCCATGAAAACACTAATTTATTCAACTGTGGAATGTAACTATAGGTACATTTACTCAAGTACTGTACTCAAGCAAAACATGTTGGCACTTTTACTTTACTTTTTTTCAAGTCTTTCTACTTTAAGCTTCTACTGCGCTACATCTCAGAGGCAAATATTGTAGTTTTTTACTCCATTACAATTATTTGACAGCTTAGTTTACTAGTTACTTTGCACACAAATACTTCTACTTTGGTACTGTAAGTACATTTTTGTCCATATATTGTGTTTTATATTGTAGTGATATTTTAGTGTTTTCAGTGGTGTACTTCGGTTTTGCTTTACTGTAGTATTCCTTTATTTTGTAGTAATGTTCCTAGAGTTTTCTGTACAGTATGCCCTAGTTACTGTTACCTGTGTTGTCTAAGATTATTACTTATCTCCACCTGTGTCCTGTAAGTCCCCTAGCCCAGTTGTTCCCAAACTAGGGGTCGGGACCTCCAGGCGGGTTCCCACGTTATTTTGGGGGGAGTGCCCAGATGATTGGCTTAATGTGCAACATTGTTTTCTCACTCAACAGTAAACAAACCAACATACAGTATAGTTGTATACAGGGTATCTGCACATTTCTAAAGTGACAAATGTAATGACTTTTAAGACCTTTTCAATGCCAAATTGGCCAAATTGTCAAATATTACGTAAGAAAGAGGCAAACGTTATGAAAATAGCCAATTATGTAATGCCTAAAATTCCAAGTGCTTGTCAGGGTGGGGGGTCCCCAGTTCAAATATGATTATTTTGGGAGGTTGCGGTCTGAAAAGTTTGGGGACTCCTTGCCCTAGCCTATCCCTGTGTTGATTGTCAGTTGGGTTCACCTGTGTATGGTTAACTCTTGTGTGTATTTAAACCTCTTATTTAAACCCTCAGCTCCCTTCTATTCCCTGCTAGTTCTTAAATGTTGTGACGGTGTTCTGTTCTAGTTCTATCCTTCTAGTGTGCTCAGTATTCTCCTGCATTTAGTCTCTTTGTGTTTCTGAGTTTGGGAGAATAAATCCTTTTGCATTTGACCTTCTCCGCTTCAGTCTGTTCTCCTTGAGTCGCACCCTGACAATTCTGATGTCCATACTTTCGTACTTTTATTCAAGTAAAACATTTAATACAGGACTTTTACTTGTAACAGAGTCATTTTATGTTGTGGCATTGCTACTTTTATGTAAAAAAAATTATAATAATCTGAGTACTTCTTCTACCACCACTGATGAAAACACATTTATTCTGGTGGAGTTGTTTTCCCCTCCCAGTGGGTGGTTTACATAACACTTTCCCCACAGAGCAAACACCAGGTGGTGATGGCTCTGCAATGTCAAGCAGGTGTGGGGAGCTGGGATATTTGGGTTCAGCAAGGCTTGTGCGGCTCGCGCACGACTATGCAAAACACACATGAATCATCGCATAACTTTCGGATGGGAAGAGAAGTGTCAGGATGTGCGTGCGTGCGAGCGTGCGTGCGTTATAGTCCATTACTGCCACTGACAACTTCCACATCATTTTAAGTTTAACGAGTAAGTAAATTGCAGGCCATTATTCTTAGGTAGACGCTTTTCAAAAGCTGGTACTTTGTTAAGTGATTTTTCTTCTTGTTCGTGTCAGATTGTCCCGAAGCTCAAATTAAACATGGCAGCTGTCTCTCTGCTTTAATGTGTCCCATGTGGAAATACACACTTATCGCTCTCCTTATTGAAAGAACAAAACATTCTAACGTTGCACGAGTTATTTACTTGATCGACGATCAGCATGCCTCATTTGGCAGAGTCCATTGAGCGCAATTTTGAATCACTGAACACAATAAAGTCAAAACTATTATGGCAGTATTACCCAAGAGGCCATTCTTTACTGTGATTATGGCTGTGACATTGATGCAACAGGCACAAGGTCCAGCCTTTTATTCAAAGATTACCAGCCTCTTCGCATAACGGTAGAGTTTATTCGGGTGACCAAGAACTCGCCCCTCCTGGAGAACTGTGCATAGTTGAGCCCCTTCAGCAACCTCTGGTAAATGACGCATTTATATAGCACCTTTGTCCAAAGCGCTTTACAATGTGCAGGTTCACGCACTCACACACACACATTCACATACAGACAGCAGAGGAAACCATGCAAGGCACCAACCTGTTCATCGGGAGCAATTGTATACTTAGGGGTTCGGTGTCTTGCCTAATAAGGACACTTTGACACTAACCCAGGGGGAAAGTGGAATCGAACTCGGAACTTTCCAATTCCCAAGCAGCCTGATCCACTGCCGCCCCATGCATCTGTATGCACATTTGCCTGGTGCCCAGATACAGACAGACAAAGAGAGTTTTGCATCGATGTACTGTATGGGTCAACTCATAAGAATCTTGATGTGAATCTTTGGTGCATCCATCGCTTTTCAAAGTAACTGTATACTGTTTTTGTGAGTGTGTAGGTCAGATCTAGCTTTATCTTCCCCCTTAACCACTTAAGCACCCTAAACGGTTACCCTCGTAACCCAGGTTTTCTGTTGATATCCTATACTTTGTCAAACAACGGTGTCGCACTGCAAAAATAACCGATCGACAAGCCCAAGCTTGTGGATTGCTATTTTGGATTTTTTTTGCCTATAATGACATGGCCCAAAAGTGGAACGCCAGGGTTACAGCGGTTAAATCTCAGTGTCCTGTGGATATCAGTCACTGATGTCTTTCTGTCTTACCGGTGCATGTTCAAATTCATCACCTGCTCTGCTGCAGGCTAAGCCCCCCCCTACCCTACCTGTCTGAGGGGTCCCGCTGTGGAACCCCCCACTGACAACAGCGATCGATGCCCCCCCCCGCCTCCCCCATCCCCCCCTCGGTCTGCCGTCCTGGGTATGAGGCTATGTGACGCCCAGCTTGAAGGCTTCACTCTCTCCGGGACATGTTTGGGGTGTAAGAGCGCTCAGGGTAGTTTACAGTCTCCTGTCAGGCTGTAAACAACACCATGCTGCGGAGGCAATGTGTTGGTCTGAACACGGCCGATGGGCGTCCTGCAGTGGAACGCGTTGACACGTGACGTGAGCGAGGCCAAAGTCGTTGAGCGGTGTCTCTTGTCCTCGTGAAGACATGAAATGTCAACCACGCATGTCCTTGTAATTGAACAGCAGGAATACTACAAGCCCTACAAGCTCATAACGCTTCACGGTGCTACGCGTTGGTGAGCTTGTAAATCGGCTATCTTCACTGTAATTTTTTCATAATTTTGTATCTGTATATTTTAACTCATTCACTGCCAAGAACGACTTATGACAACGTTTTTGCTGGCAAGGGGACCGGAGACGGATGAATGAATTAATTAATTAATTCCTGGCAGTGAAAAAGTTAATACAACAATGCATTGATAGCTGCATTGATGCATTCATAAAAAATAAAATAAAAAGTACTTTGTAATTTGTACTTTTGAATACTTTTAAAAGCATGAACTTTTGAATATGCCAGTATTTTTTTAAAGAAACTACTCCAGTGCTTTAACTCAAGCACAGATTTGACTGAGCAACTTTCACTTGTAGTTGAGTAACTTTGACTCTGGGGTTGAGCACCACTGAAAGCGAGGCCTGGGCTGTTGAGCGGGGCCTCTTGTCCTCGTAAAGAAAGGTCAACAATGTCCTTGTCATCGAACAGCAGGAATAGCGTGCTTCAAGACCGTGTTGTAGAGTGTCACCAGGAGAATCATTTCCATGCATAGATAATGGATTCACAGACACCACGGTCACACACAGACTTAATAAGATCAGATCAAATAAGATACAGGGGTCCAATGCGATCCGAAACGGTATTGATCCTTAGGGAGTAATTGCGTTATTACAGCAGCGATATAAAGATGGTTAAAATACAAGAGGGGGGAAAAAATTATACAGCAAAATGTGGAAAGAATAAAAATGCATGAGGCTGTATACCACTGTACCGTAGATCAATAGCAATCACACAGAAGGCTGAGACATGGTTTTTACATGCTTTACCACAGCGGTGCTCAACGTGGTGTCTGGGGACCCCCAAGGGTCCTTGAGGAGGTTTCAGGAGGTCCCCAGCAAAATGATTAATATTTAGGAACCAAATTGTACCTCACTGGTCTGTAACTCTGAGAGTGTACAAATGCCGACTCGACTCCATCGACTCAACTCCATGCACTCAACCAAATGGACCCTTACGGGTCCATTTGGTTGAGTGCATGTTGTCGAGTCGGCCGGATACGTGGTTGTCCAGAACCGCCGAATTCACCGTTACGCCCACACTGTATGTAGGCATAGACATCCAGTTGTTCAGAACTGCCTGTCCAACCGATATATACTGATATCAGGGATTTCCATATATGGGCATAAAAGGGACACAGGTACAACGGGTACAAGGAGTATCGCATTAACAGGTGGGGCATGTATTTTTGCATCGTTCCCGACATGTAACGTTCCTGAGTAGATCGGTGGCATTGGGGCGCTCTTCTCTCTTCTGGCTCAACCAGACGGCAGTGCGCACACTACTTTGTCTCATGTTTCGTTTCATTCGCCGCGTATACCTTATCAAATAGCATTGCCCAAAATATACTCATTCAGATGAAATGACTGTAAATAACGTTGCCTGCTCCATAATTTGAAATTCCAAACAGTCTGACATTTGTCTGGCCTAGTAGAGAATATTCCCCCCCCCCCCACACACACACACACACTAACACACATACACACACACTCACACACCTCCCCAGTCCAATCAAGTCAATGGCTTGAGCCGTCTGGACCTCTTTGAATGGCACACTTACAGTAAACCCTAGCTGATCGGGGTCCAACCCACGGCTCTTTACGAGGTCCGCTATGATTTCCCTCTAAACCAAGGGTCCTATTGTTGCCAGTGCCTTACCCATTATCCCTAAACTTCTTTGCCATTTTTCACTATTTTTAAAAACATTTTCAAATAGTTCAACTAGCCGATCTACATCGACACGTTGTGAGCTTGTAGATTGGCTATTTGAACTATTTGAAAATGTTTTTAAAAATAGTAAAGAATGGCAAAGAAGTTTAGGGATAATGGATAAGGCGCTGGCAAAAATAGGGCCCCAAATCTCTTTGCCAAAAATGCCGATCTCCAAGATCTACAATTGTAGATCTGCAATTTTCGCCTAACATTTGCCCCAGATAAGGGACGCTATAGGGATCATGTGGTTTAATGAGACATTCCAAAAAAAAAGCTGGGACTCCTCAATGAGGCAACGACGACATTGTAGCAGGAGGAGGAGGAGTGTCCTGGGAGCCAATGAACTTCAAAAAACAACCGAGTAATTAGTTTCTGCTCAACTAGTCTCCCCCGAGTGGTCGTAAGCCATCGATTCTGTCACACCGTGTGAGAGGAGGAACTCCCATGAGACACAGCTTTCAATTCTCTACATTGTTCTTTTTATTCTTAACCCATTAACGCCGGGAATGCATCTGTGTAACCACTTTATCCATTATTCTATACTTTTCCTATTAAAAAACATTTTTAACTCAAATCTTTGCTTCTGGGGGGTCCCTGGAACAACATATTTTGAGACGGGGGTCCAAATACATATGATTTTGGGTCGTCCTTGACATGAAAAAGTTTGAGAACCACTGATTATAGCAACATTAAACAACAGGTTTTTTTCAAAACATTTAGAAGATATTTGTAAAATCCTCAGAAGCAAAGATTTGAGTTACAAATGTTCCCTTAAGAAAATATGTATATTCAAAGATTTGCAAAATAATTCACTATTTTTCTAAAATAGCAAATATACAAGCTCATAGCCTAAAGAAATCTAAAAAAAACGACACAGATGCGTTCCCGGTCTTAATAGGTTAATCAACACCGGCCCATCACTGCTGTCCCTCCCTCAGTCCCTGTACAATTAGAAGCCACATGCGGACGGCGGGCCACGGCCATGATACGTGTGCGGTGTTGAAGACCTAAAGGGGGGTGAAGGCAGTTAGATGTGATCGTAAAAAATGTTGCAGAGATGGGTACTTTAATGACAATCCTTTCATTTTCAACAAGGCAATTTTCTTTCTCTCTCTCTTCTAAATTTAGAGTAGCCTATTACTGTATGTTTATCCCTTTTTTCCTCCCAATTTAGCCATTGTGCCAATCAACCCTCCCCGCACATGTGCGTTGCTGCTGTTCTTGTACCCTACTGCGTCAAATGCCAGTGAGGGGCCCCCACCGGGAGGACATAGAACAGGGGTGCCCACACTTTTTAAACTTGAGTTCTACTATTGAAATTGCCAGCTCAAGGTGATCTACCACTCGCGCGTGCATGAGTGGTAGGCATGGTGGTAGGCATGGTGGGCGAAATTTGCGTGGTTTTGGGTGGATTCTTTTTTCTTTTTTCTGTTTTTTGGTTGGTTTTTGTTAGTTTCTTTTCCGTTTTTTGGTTACTTTATTTCGGTTTTAGGGTTAGGGTCAGGATTAGGTTATTTAATTATTAATTTTGCCTGATTTTACCGATTTATTATAAAAAAAAATGTAATTCATTCATTTTATTTACCAACCAACAAATAATTATTATCCCATTAATGAAAATACTTAAACATTTACCTATGGGGGCTAAATAACAACATTAAAGGCGGTTACACACCGGCGAATATAGGCCTACGCAAAATTCGGACTCGTTCCGAATAATTAAAAGACGCTTTTTTCGCTCCGCGAAACTGGTTTGGAAGCTTGCATTGACTTTATAAGGTTTAAAAAAAAAACGTATTATTCCCATGAAAAAAATCGCCCCGGAGTGTAAGGACCTTAAGGCATTAGGACTGTTTCAATATTTTTCCTGGCACCCCCCCCATTTAGTGCCGCGCCACCATTTTCTGCCACAGCGCCACCTAGAGCCTGAAAAAAAAAAAAAAAAAAAAAAAAAGTTTTTTTTTTTTTTTTTTTTTTTTTTTCAGGGGCATTGCAGGTGGTCTACCTGCGCAGCCTCTGCGGTCTACTGGTCGATCGCGATCGACGTAATGGGCACCCCTGACATAGAAGAACCTCCATCCCTACTCCTCCCGTTCAACACCCCCCGGACACAGGTGCCACCCCAGCCCGTACATCTACTCAAGAACTGTACTTGAGTGCAATTTTTAGGTAGTTTTACTTTACTGGAGTATTTTCAATTTTCAGTACTTTTACTTCTACTCCACTACATCTCAGAGGCAAATATTGAACTTTTACTTTTACTGAAAATAGCCGATCTACAAGCTCACAACGCGTCGCATCTCAGCTGCTATTTTCAAACATTTTAGAACTTTTACTTTTGATACTTTAAGTATATTTTGATGCCAATACTTTTAGTACATTTACTCAAGTAACATTTTGAACGCAGGCCTTTTACTTGTAACAGAGTACATGGTGTTGATACTTTTACTCAAGTAAAACATTTGACACTTTTTCCACCACTGCTCAAAACCATAGGTGGTGGTGGGCAGGTACTTTACCCGCAAGCGCTACTCGTTTTATCTTCGACAAAAGTCACTTAATTTCTGAACGGGCATTTGATTTATGATAAAGTTCAGTGTGTGTACAATGCAGGGATGGAAATGCTTCATATCGTCATAGTCTTGAATTGCGATGCACTGCAACTCAAAGGGCAATGATCAGTCAGACATCACACAGCCACAGGATGTAAAATAATCCAGAGTAACATTTTGGACAGGAACCTCCAGACATAAGTCAAACCTAGTGGGCAAATTCCCCTCTCCCCAGTGACATGACCTTTCATATTAACCCATTTAGACCGGGAACGCATCTGTGTCATTTTAAAATGTCTTTGGCTATTCAAAAATAGCAGATCTGCCATTTTTGAAAAACAAAAGTCGTGAAAATGTCTGCAAATCTTTGAATATATATACATTTTTAACTCCAATGTTTGCTTCTGGGGGTCCCTGGAACAAAATATTTTCAGATGGGGGTTCGCGGCCAAATACATATAATTTTGGGGGTCCTTGACATGGAAAGGTTTGAGAACCACTGATATTATAGCAACATAAGTTTAAAAAAAAGAAACTGTTTTAGAAGACATTTGTAGAATCCCCCAGAAACAAAGATTTTAGTTAAAAATGTTTAGTTAAAAAAGATTTTTCAAAAATCGCAGATATACAAGCTTGTATATCTGCTATTTTTGAGTAGCCAAAGAAATCTAAAAATGACACAGATATGCGTTCCCGGGCTCGATGGGTCATTCCCATTACGGTGCTAAATGTCACCAAATGTCACATCAGGGCCTCTCAGCAGTCTGTCTGAGTAATGCCTGAGTGTCTCGCACCAAACATGGCAGATCTACAAGGTTCACAACACGCCGCAGCGTAACGCGGCGTGAGCTTGTAGATCAGCTATTTTGGGGGGTGAGTATAAATCAGGTTTTAGTGGTGAGCACGGATATGCAGCACAATAAATACAAGTAATACAGCGCCATTAAACCATACTGAACTAAAAATGTCCAATTTTATGGCCATTAAAGGGGCTGTGAGTGATATTTGTTTGTTAAAATACTCTAAGTGTTAAATAACTCTACAGTCCCATAGTAATCATTGCTATGGAGTGTTAGGTCAGTAACAGCAGTCTCCCGGTCTTTCCAGCTCCTTAGTAAATGCAACTTTGACCACTTAAACCCCATTATGGTTGAGCGGTGTCTCTCAGGGCTCTATGGAAATACATTTTCTGTTTTCTGTTATTATGGGGAAGGTTTTTGCTGAAAATAGCCGATCGACAAGCTTTTCGATCTGCCATTTTTCTGCGAAAGCTTTACCCACAATAACGATGCTGGGGTTTAAGTGCTTAAAATTACTTATGCCACCCACTCTAAACAAAATGCTGTCTTTGCTTGTTATCAACAAAAGATGTGGGTTTTTTCCATCAATCAGGGCCCTGCCAATGCACTGAGAACTGCTGGGAAGACATTCAGGGAATCAAAAGGTAAGGCTAATTTCATGCTGGACACAGCAGTAGAGAGACCAAGCGTAGGGTCCTTAAGGGTTAGAACACACAAGTAAATTAGGCAGAGAGTGTTTACATATGCATTTATGCATCTCTAATGCCAAATTCCCAGAGAGGAAGAGAACCACATACACCTCTCATGTAAAGGCGTCAGCGCTGCAAATAGACTGTCCTCCATTCATGCAGCTTAGAGGCAGTGAATTCAGAGTGGAATGTGTCCCGGAGCCTGACTGCATAAAAAAAAACTGTTTTATAGAGACTATTTTCTTAAGTTGAGCCCCGCTCTATTCAGAAGTAGGGGTCAGGTTCACAGCTTAGCCTCCATTTGAGACTTCGGCCTCTGAGACCCGAAGAGGTTTCACACTTTCAGTCAAGCCCGGAATTTCAAGTGGTTCTTGTAAAACCGGGATTCCCTCAACCTCTCCATGGCTAAGGACACCCTATAGCCATAGACCAGGGATGGGCAGCTTTTTTTTTCTTCTCCAGAGGGCCATTCTACATACTGACTTTGATAAAGTGAGTGAAGGGCCACACATTGGACTATTGAACTGAAACTTGAAACACATAGTGCTGTATTGTGTTAAAACGGCATGAATTTGGTGTATATAACAGACTGCATTACATTTGCCAAGCTAGAATCAACTTTTAAAAGTAGACTACTAATTTATATCTTGCCAGTTGTCTGATATTCACGCCAGGTTAAAAGTGGTTAAACTGTGATAAAGCGGGGCCAGGGAATAGAGAGAGAGAGAGAGAGAGAGAGAGAGAGAGAGAGAGAGAGAGAGAGAGAGAGAGAGAGAGAGAGAGGGGGGGAGAGAGAGGGGGAGAGAGAGGGAGAGAGAGAGAGAGAGAGAAAGAGAAAGAGAAAGAGAAAGAGAAAGAGAAAGAGAAAGAGAAAGAGAAAGAGAAAGAGAAAGAGAAAGAGAAAGAGAGATAGAGAGAGAGAGAGAGACGGAATAGATTGAAGAGAGAGAGAGAGAGACGGAATAGATTGAAGAGAGAGAGAGATAAACGGAATAGATTGAAGAGAAAGAGAGAGAGAGAAACGGAATAGATTGAAGAGAAAGAGAGAGAGAGAGAGAAACGGAATAGATTGAAGAGAAAGAGAGAGAGAGAGAGAGAGAGAGAGAATTGGAATAGATTGAAGAGAGAGAGAGAGAGAGAAACGGAATAGATTGAAGAGAAAGAGAGAGAGAGAGAAACTGAATAGATTGAAGAGAAAGAGAGAGAGAGACTTGGAAAAGGAATAGATTGAAGAGAGAGAGAGAGACATGGAAACGGAATAGATTGAAGAGAGCGAGAGAGACATGGAAACGGAATAGATTGAAGAGAGAGAGAGAGACATGGAAACATAATAGACTGAAGAGAGAGAGAGATGGAAGCAGAACGGATTGAATGGACATCTCAACCTATTGCCATTAACAGGAATCGAACCCTCAACCTTTGGATTAACAGGCTGCAACACTACCTATAGTGCTATAGCTTTGTACAGATTGAGGTTGTCTGTTGAAGATAAAAGTGAACCAGTGAAAGCAGCCGACCTACAAGCTCAGAAACACGTTGCTATCTGAAAAGTTGTGAGATTGTAGATCGGAGAGAGAGAGAGAGAGACATGGAAACGGAATAGATAAGGATAATTCCTTTAACAGGTCCGTTCATGAAAGTCCTTGCGGTCTTGTTTCCAATGAGGGCCTGTGAGCAATTAGGGGTCTTGCTCAGGGACAAATTTCATTTGCTGGCCTGGCCTGGAATCGTACCTGGGGCAACTAGGGCCTCTGGCTCCCTAGGCTGGCTCACTAACCACTCAGCTATGGCCGCCCCTCAAAAGAGAGAGAGAGAGAGAGAGACATGGAAACGGAATAGATTGAAGAGGGAGACATGGAAACGGAATAGATTGAAGAGAGAGAGAGAGAGAGAGAGAGACATGGAAACAGAATAGATTGAAGAGAGAGAGAGACATGGAAACATAATAGATTGAAGAGAGAGAGAGAGATGGAAGCAGAATGGATTGATTGGACATCTCAACCTATTGCCATTAACAGGAATCGAACCCTCAACCTTCGGATTGACAGGCTGCAACACTACCTATAGTGCTATAGCTTTGTCCAGGCTAAGGTTGTCTGTTGAATATAAAAGTGAACCAGTGAAAGCAGTCGATCTACAAGCTCAGAAACACGTTGCTATCTGAAAAGTTTTGAGATTGTAGATCGGCTATTTTCAGAATGAAGTATGTCATACATTGCAAAAACATACCTTCTCAGATAAGCATTTCATGTTATCTTTATCAATTGCATATGTATTCATTAATACAGTCTTGTTGTTTGCAATGCACTTTAAATGAAGTCTCCACCAAGTGAGGCGTGAACCGGCAACCTTGCTGTAGTGAAACATTCACTTAAGCGGGAAGCCATTGGACCAACAGACAAGAACCTGTGAAAAAGGAGATCACACAGATGATACAGTTTCACGCAAATAGCTGAAAAATCCTGGGTTTAAGTGTTTTTCAAACTGCTCAAAATTGCGGACAATCTAAGGGGGGAGCTTACTGGTCAACGTGATACATGTGTTCCTATCATGAGTCAAGGCACATGTGTAAGCAGGTTTAATGGCTGTCGGCCAAACGAGGCATGACTTTTGCCTGTTTAAAGT
The DNA here is from genome assembly GCF_963280865.1 of Gymnoscopelus braueri. Taxonomy (NCBI): domain Eukaryota; kingdom Metazoa; phylum Chordata; class Actinopteri; order Myctophiformes; family Myctophidae; genus Gymnoscopelus; species Gymnoscopelus braueri. The sequence continues at coordinate 17,883,239 of NC_137604.1, forward strand.
TTGCACTTTCAAAAAATCGCTATAGCACCCCCCTTTGACCAATTGGAGTAAGATTGGTTTCAGTAATATTTGGAATGACCCTCAACATTAACGCAAAGTTTCAAAGAAATGTGAGTCTGCATGTATGTGTTAGGGGCAGATGAATAATTGTCATAAAACTGCAATATTCATTGGCTCATTAAAGCTTCATTTTTTCACTTATGGAAAATCTTTTGCATCAGTTTGTCGGCATAGGTCCAAAGTTCATGTGTAAAACGTTTCGTGCAGATTACTCAAAAATCCCAGGAGGATTTATATGAGTTTTTCATATAATTCAAAATGGTGGGAGATCTAAAGGTCAGAGGTCAAAAGTCAGAGGGTTAAAGTTGTTCATCATGAGTAGACGCATGTGTGTATTGAAGTTTTATGGCTGTAGGTCAAACAGGGCATGAGTTGTACCTGTTCAAAGTTGGCATTTTCAATTGAGTGCTATAGCGCCACCTTTTGACGAAAGATTGTGAGATTTATTTCTTGATAGTTTTTCATGACCATCTACCATATGGCCGAGTTTCGTAAAAAGCGACAGCACGGTTCAGCCAGAACTGCGAAAAGTGGCGGAAACAGAAGAATACGTACAATAATAAGACAGGTCCAGAGCTGAGCTCTGGCCCCGTAATAAACTGCCACAATAATCTTATGAATTAAATTAAAGTAATTCTCCGTTTTTTTTTATTCCCCCCCTCTCCTTTCCAGTTGGCCACACTTGCGCCCCCTGGAGGTGTACCTTTCTATAAAAACCTAAAGAGTTGCAGGGGTTCTTAGTGGAAGACCAGTGGTTATCTAACCTTTAATTTCAAGGACCTTAATAACTCTCAGAGTTGCAGACCTTTAAGGGTCCATGTGGATCTGCACTACACGACTAAAAGACACTTTCTCATTATTTCAAAGGTTGTGTCAAATAATTATGAGAAAAGGGGTGATTTAGCAGAGCCAGCTAAAGTCCTAAGAACATTGGATTGCTGAGAATCTCTGCTCCTAACCTTCATTTATCCGGCTGCCCAGAAGCTACAAAGTACATCTTACACTGCTGGCCACTGAGCAGCTCCACAGGAGAATTACTTCCCTGCCCAAAGTTAACCTGCCGGTCCGGCCATGGATTGAACCGGGAACCTTCCGGCGGCCGACTTCTCGAAGTGGGGTCTGGGGATCACCACCAGGGGTCCTTCACCTCTGAGGGGTATAGTGGGGGGTCTCAGCCAGGGTTGCCAGATCTGCTTATTCTAATTTACCCGCAATATTTTATTTGAAAATAGTAGATCTACAAGCTCACAACGCGTCACGATGCGACGCGTTGTGAGCTTGTAGATCTGCTATATCTGGCAACACTGGTCCCTGCAGCAAACATATCATCAAAATCAGTTTAACCACTTTAACCCCATGTTACAGTATGCTTCGGATTAGGGGTGGGACGATATATCGATATATCGATATATCGCGATACTTTCTCCCGCGATAAATAATCGATATACTGCCGAAAAATATTGATATATATTATTTTTTTTGATACGTTGTTTTTCCTACTCTGTATTTGTGTAATGATGATTTTGAACTGTTTGGTGCTATTCTATGTGTTTATGAATTGAATACAAGGACTATCGTGATATATCGTTGGTGAATTTTCATGCAATATATCGTGATATCGCAATATATCGATATTTTCAGATATCGTGATATATCGTTGGTGAAATTTCTTGCAATATATATCGAATATCGTGATATCGCAATATATCGAACATCGTCGAATATCGTGATATATATTGTTATCGTGGGCCTAATATCGTGATATATATCGTATCGTGAGGTACCCATATCGTCCCACCCCTACTTCGGATACTAGAAAATAACCGATCTACAAGCTCATAGCGCGTTGTGATGCTATGCGCTGTAAGCTTGTAGATCTGCTATTTAAAAAATAGTCTTCTTGAAATATGTAGAAACATTGTGAATCATTTTGAAAAAAAATCGCATAAAGTTTCTCTTTTGGGGGTCCTTGGCACACAAGATTACTGTTCTGACATTCAAATGCTGTAAATAGGATTTGGGGCACCGTGCACCCCCCCCTCACACATCAATCATCATAATAGTATGTATTCAATTCTTCTCTAATTTGGATCTATTCATTAACAGTATTAAATCGCATCTCCTGGGCTGGCATTGTATGCATGTAATTATTCAAAATGTTGCGTAGCGTACAGTAGTGTGATAAAGCAATTTAGCTGCTGCTTTTTCGTCCATGTTCTGTTCCTGAATACGTGCGTGTGTGCACGTGTGTGCACGTGTGTGCGCGTGTGTGTGCGTGCGTTCGTGTGTGCGTGCGTGTGTGCGTGTGTGCGTGCGTGCGTGCCTGCGCGCGTGTGTGTGTGTGTGTGTGTGTGTGTGTGTGTGTATGCGTGCGTGTGCGCGTGCGCGTGCATGTATGTGCTTGCGTGCGTGCAGCAAAGTCAAGCAGGAAGCTGTGGGAAAAAATCACATCCCAATGTAATTATGAGAAATGACAGAAGCTTCCATCCTCACCTCTGAGGAGACATTACACCACCGTCTGTCTCTGTCATGAGAGAGAGAGAGAGAGAGAGAGAGAGAGAGAGAGAGAGAGCACAAACGTGAAGCAACGAGATAAGAGAGGGAGAAAGAGAAAGGATAAGTGGTCATTCGTAATAATAGTCATTCTCATCATTCAGAGGCCTACCCTGTGGTGTGTAAGTCATGGGTTGCAGCTGTCATGACCAGAGGAAGCTGCGGGGGAAAATAGCCTTTCTATGAAATATCGAGCAACTTCTCACAATTGTGGCACTATGGGCAGAAGTGAAAGTGCTCTACAGAGGCCCTGCAACCTTTGATTACAAGTTGGCGTTGATTGGATGTTGCGTTCATGATATATAGGCCTATAGAAGGGTATTTATTTTAGTTTTTTGTAAGAAATAGGCTCCGACCACTATATTTGGAAGCCAATTACAGGCAAACAGTATTTTTGTAAACAAACAGTATTATGAAATATCAAAACCCTGTTTGACCCTCATTGTCAGATTACTCAGTGACACGGTTGTGCAATGAAGTCTTAATGCAACGTATTTTTTACTTTCACTACATTCTGCTTGTCCTTACTGTATTGCTACCCATTTTTATTGCACATTGTTTGTTTATTCTCTTTTGCTTTATCACTATTACTCTATTATTATTTGAAAGTAACAAAACTTTTACTTGAGTACAGATTTATTTTGTCTACTCTCACCTCTGGTCACATGTGACCTGTTGTGTTAACTTAACTGTGAGAGTTTACAAATGTAACCAAATGGGCCCGTGAGGTTATGTGTCAATTTGGTTACATTTCATCAACTCTCAGAGTTACAAATGTCTCAGTCTGTTGTAATCATCAATTAGTTTACAAGTTTAAGAAAACTTGTATAAGCTTGTAGAAACTTGTATAAGAAATGCAAGTTTTGACAGTATTTCTCATAATTTCTCACCATCTTACCATAAAGCATTTCATTTTCTATTTCACTTTCTTATTGATTGATCATGTGCTCAAGAATTTCAGCTGTGTTTTCCTTTTTAAAGTTTTTCTGTTCTTTCAGTTTTTTTTTATGTAAAACACGTGTTTTTCTCATTCACTTCTTTTTTTTTGTCTTATCTCTTGAATAAAAAGGATGCTGAGCTATTACAAAATGTTGGCTACAGCAAATCTTGATCTAACAACTGGCCTGCGTCATACGGTATGACTCAGACCAAAACTCTCACCAGTAAGTATAAAGGTTTGAAACAGGAGCAGTGTTGACAGTAAAGGGCCAGACAGAACAAACAGAGAATGAAAGCCTCTCTAATTGAACCGGTGTTTCTGTTGTGCTGTTGTCAGAAACAGCAGAGGAAACATCCTCAGTGAGACAGATGCAGGGAATGGGTATGAAATGAGTGAGAAGAACACACCACAGACAGACAGGACCTGTCTGCCCGGAATGTGTGAAAAGCTGATGAAGATGGAAGCCACGCAGGCTGAAGGCTACAGATCTGTAGTGGCCAGGCCAGTCTATAGATGGAGAATGAAGGTAAAATGAACATGGAGGTTGTTTCAGGTGAAATTTAATCAATTAAGTTAGGAATCAAAGTTACTGGAAAAGTACTGAAAATGCCTGCATTACAGGTCAAAATAATACATACAGTACATTATTATTATTATTATTATTTATTTATTTTTGTAATATGGAGATTTATGCCTGACAGCAACGATATAAAATAGTGCACCCAGGCCATTCATGTGGTGTAGAGATAAAACACTCGCCAACCACCACAGAAGCCCGGGTTCAAGTCCCAGCAGTGGTCCCTCCAGCTTGGCTCGGAGCACCAATGAATACAACGGACAGTTTTCTGTGGATGTGAAGCTGGTAGGGGATCGCGTCCTCGTTGCTTCACTTCACTGGCATCTCCTACTGGTTGGTCGGCCAGGTGAGGTGGGCAAACCTCCAGGAGCGCTAAGCCTATAATCTAGCGAGAACGACCGAGAATAGCAGACCTACAAGCTCACATGCAACGCGCTGTGAGCTTGTAGGTCTGCTATTCTCGCCCCTGATGAAACCGTCATTGCCAGGTGAAAAGAAGTGGCCGGACACTCCATGTGTATTGGAGGAGGCATGTGGTTCTCTACACCCTGTCTGTCGGTCTGTCGGTCTGTCGGTCTGTCTCTCACTCTATGTGGACTAGACAGACACAGCGCTCTTTATAAACTTCACCAATAAGGACAGACAAGAACGATGTTGGTGTAACTATAGATTCCCTATACCAATACATATTTTACATGCATGGATTTTCAACTAGGATGCAAGTTTTACGTGTTGGCATTTCAATGTGGAACCGCGAGCTTATAGCACAGGGATAGGAGTGTTGTAATTGGCTAGTGGTAGATCCCATACGTTGGATGGACAGCTTGCACCCGTTTGGCTAATTCCACCCCATAGCCTCGTGTATCCTGTAGCCTGGAGGGACAGTGGGTCACAAAAATAGCATAATTGTCATTGAAGATTCGAAAAAAATATTTAGGAATTTTGTTGAATTGAGAAATAGTTCATGAGATTAGCTGCAGACAGACACACACACACACACACACACACACACACACACACACACACACACACACACACACACACACACACACACACACACACACACACACACACACACACACACACACACTCACACACGGAAACACACGGAAACACACGGACATACGCACAGGGGTGAAAGCAATATCTCCTGGTAGAGATCCTAACAAAAGTTGAGCGAGACAAGAGGAGAGGCTGAATCTCCTCGAGAAATTCAGTCAAAGTCTGCATTACATGAGTCTGTACAGGGTAAACTTAAACTGATGTGAAATGCTATGGAGTGTATCATGACAACTGTAGTCTGTCCAATGATTCTGGTCTGTACGTGACACTTGCTGCACATTAATTGATCCTGTTGCTTTGTACATCTGCACGTGGTCACTTTGCACATTTGGGTCAACATTGCTGTTTTTGATCAGAAATGGACTGCACAAGGAAACTCTACTAATTATGATAAGTTACTGTGCCTGTCTAAGAGAAGTCCCTAAGAATTAGTGCATAGCCCTATGACTGTATACTATGTTTTATTACTGTCATTCTATTCAAATTTTTTATTTTCTTGCTTTATACATTTTTCATTATATGTAGCATAATCTGCGGGACAAGTCCCAACAACATTTCGATCCTTGTACCTGTATAAGTCAGTGACAAACTAGAAAAAGTGGTCCTCGGAGCACAAGTCTCCGCCAGGTCAGGTAGGTTGTTATGGCCTCCTTGTGGCGCTATAATAGGCCAATGTGAAAAGGGTTCCATTTCTTCTTAGGCTTTTCACAGCAATCGGACACTGCATTCATGATTTTGTTCCAAAAATGTGGTTTGCTAAATTAGACCTGCTGGTGGCGCTATAACAGGCCAATGTGAAAAGGGGGCGTTTCTTCCTCGGCCTTGTGGGAATGTGCGTACACAATTTCACGGAAATCGCACATGATTTGAGGAATTTTGTTCAAAACGGACCTATCCTGCAAACTTTGAAAGCCAATGTTAGGCAAGTAGGATGGAATATGAAATATCGGACACATCCATCTTGATCACATGACTATAGAGATACTGTGTACCGATTGTTTGGACCAAATCTGTAGGAGTAACATCCAAAAATGTGTTTTGCAAAAGTCGGCCTCATGGTGGCGCTATGACAGGCTGATCTGAAAAATGTGGGGCAGAGGTTCTGCTGTGGCATCCAGGGAGTGTGTGTGTGCAGTTTCACAGCGACCGGGCCAACGGTGGCAGAGATTAGCTGCTCGCAGACAGAAGGACGGACGGACACACGGACACACGGACGGACGGACGGACGGACGGACGGACGGACGGACGGACGGACAGGGGGCAAAACATACTCTCTCGCCATGCCTTTCGGCCTGGCGGAGACAACAAAAATCTGTCCAATGATCCTGGTCTGTCTAGAGACTGTGGTCTGTCCACGTGAGGACTGTTGTGCAATGATTGATCAGCTTAGAGCACTGCCACAGACCCTAAAGGTCTGGATCTAGATTTATACAGTAGTTAGCTGTACGCCGGTGTCGATCTACAAGCTCACAATGTGTGTGAGTTTGTAGATCTGCTATTATCGGTGTGTGGCATGGCATGTGATCAAGTAAAAATCAGGCATTAGGATTCTGTGTTGTGTTGACTATGTGTGGCTCACTGTCCACATGCTTTCCAGTGGTCCTGGCCTGGTTTCCAGAATTTTGTAAGTTGTCTCTTATGTCCTCACATGTATTTATATTACTGTGACACTCCTGATTTGTTTGTTGATATAAAATCTCGCTCATTCACCCAGACCATTTACATCTTGCCCGTCTTTCTCTGGGCTTTTGAAGTCTGCCTCAGTTTGTTTTCTCTACTTCCCCATTCCCTAGTCTATTTTCATAGGTAGTTTCATTTGTTACGTTATATTACCTATTTTTTACAAGTGTTACTACTTAATTTTGTACTTGTTCTCTACCTTTACACATCGTCTCTGTCGGATGGAAACCTCATATATCCAAAACTGTTACTTTTCAGGATTCAAATTCAAAAACAGCAAAAGTAGCAGATCGACAAGCTCGAAACGCGTCGCTTCGCGCCGCGTTTCTAGCTTGTGGATCTGCTACTTTTGATGCTTTTGTGTGACGCTGCAGCATGATCAAGTAGGGTATTCATTTATGAAAAAAGACAAAATGAGTAAAATATGGAGATAAGAGGTTTCTGCCAGACAGCAACAAATATCTTTGTTTCAGTCTTACTGCGGTGCTGCTATGATTTCCCTGAGGATCAGTAAAGGTCTGTCTATCTATCTTTATGTGTGTACTGTGCCACTTCAGTTCCTGGTCAAATCTCTCATATGGTGGGATGTATATTGACAGTTCATCCTCGGATAGGAGTCTGTCCTCCAATCTGGGAACCCATCGATATATATATTTTTTTTTCTGATGCTGAGCTGAATCTGTCTTGAGAGATTAGGTCCCCTCAGATTCTGGGAAAGTAGAAGTAGCAGTAACACAATATAACAATCTGGATGATACATATTTACCTGAGGTAATGTTAAAAAGATATTGGCATCAAAATATACTAAAAGTACAAAAGCAGATCTAAAAGCTCACAACACCGCAACGAGTAATGATGTGAAATGTGTATGACTAGACTTAGACTAGACTAAGTATAAAATAGATAAAACTAGTAACTCCTAACTAAACTTTTCCAATAATTGCGCTGGAGTAAAAAGTACAAGATTTGCCTCTGAGATGGAGTCAACTCAAGTTAACTAAAAGTATCTCAAAATTGTTCTTAAGTAGGCTACAGTACTTGAGTAAAGGTACTTAGTTACTTTCCACCACTGCATATAAGACATTAAAAAGTATACCAGTGATGTTTTTTTCTTCCTTATTTCCTAAATTCCATATCTTTGTATGATTATTTGCCCTATTTGTGAAGGTAGCATATTTACTTCAAAAGCCTTGTAATTTCGTTGAAATAAAAATGCAATCAAAATTACGCAAAGTTGTACTTGTATACTTATAGTTGTATTTTTGTTATAGTTTTTACAGGTGAAAATGGGTGAAACAAGACCAAAAGAAGTCTCACACATTCAAAAACCTTTTGAAGGCAGCAGGTGCTGGTCCCCAAAAAAAAACAAAGATCAAAGGCAAAAAGTAGGTACACACACACTGCAGTAAGTGATTATTATTTTTTCCCTTTTCTTTCAATAATGAAATGGATGACCATCACAAAGACACTGTAAGTAGTGGTTCTGGAGCCTGTAGGAAAACTACAGGTCATTATTTCTAACAGAACACATCCCAGCTGCATGTCTTTGAAGTCAACAGAAGAAATTGTTTTGCAATTGGCTTGCCAGTTCAGACTTAAAGGTTTCAAGGTAACTTCAACTCAAATGCCAGTTTTTGTGCACTTGAAGGTATATACTATAGGTATACGTATACCAAACATATTTGTGATTTTAAATTTAAATGCAATGTTCGATATTGTTCATTTATGTACTTAGTTAGTTATTAAACAAGTAATTCTCATTTCTTACTTGTACATTTTGAGAACTATTTATCTCAAATGCTATTTCTACTAAAGCTATTTTAACAGGGATTGTCTTGGGTATAGAGATTTTATCGATACAATTAATTATGGAGTCCCAAGCATTGAAAGTGGACACCAGATGAACCAATATTTCACTCTCATTTGTCACCTATCAAAAATAAATGACTTTTTTATGTTAAAACACCATGACTTCCCACATTAGCATCATTTTTCACATTTAATCTCACTGTCAATTAGCCTTTTATTTTATTACGATTTAATTAGATTAATAACTTATCGTTAAATATGAAGAATGACTCATCCGGAGGGGACAGCCTTGTTAGACAAGATTTAACAATTTTCTCTCTTTCTTTTTTTTTTCTTTCTTCTTTTTGTGGTTTAGGTCAGTGATGAGAATCTCCACACTGCCTCAAGTATTCCCCCACCGCACAGAAGAGGGAGCATTAGCATAAGCCACCATGTACACCATGGCCTGGCAAAGCTATTTGAATCACAAATAACATCGTAAATTTGCAGAGCACAGGCAAAGCCAGTGGATTCACAATGAATCCTTGACTGGAGATTAGAAACCCCTCGTGCACAACATTTGCATCTCAATAAAAAATCCCAGCATAGCAGGTAAGACTGCTTTCAATCTCAATGTGCAAGCCAGCAAATCAAAATAACTAAATTGTTGACTGGGGCAGTAATAATTCCCCCCCCCCACACAATTCCAGGAGACGTATGCTTGTATGTGCTGTATATTTTAGACTTGTCAGGCTTTCATTCCTCTTGTGTGTTTCTCTGCCATGGAATTACAGGTACAGTAAGCATTCAGAGTCACTTTGGATGAAAGGGGGCCCCATGCATCTTTGATCCATGAGGCCACAATTGACATACAGAGAAAGGAAACATCTGCATTGATATCATTGCTGTCGTGTAACTTCTTTTTTTCCCCGTAAATTAATGCCCTACATATCATACTGCAGTGTCACATACACGAAAGTAGCAAAAATTGCTAGGCGCGCAATGCGGCACGTTGACTGCTTGTAGATTGAATATTTATTCCGATTTAAAAAAAATGGTGTGTGTTGGTGGGGTTTATAAATATTGAAACAACCAAAAGTTTGTGACTAAATAATAACCACTATCGGATTCATTGGAACAAGGTTTCTTTTTTTTTCTATTTCCTGAAAAATAACAGCTTTTGGACATGCAAGGTTTCCACCCGACAGCGACGATATTCAAACTGACCACCATCAAATGGCGAGCAGCGTAGCGTGACAGAGGACCTATTCATACTGGCCCCTCATTCAGGCCTGTCACAACCAGCGGACCAGCAAACTAAATTCAGGTGTAAGCGATCATAAAGGAAAAAAGCCCCTTCCACTTTGCCCTCCGCACCAACAATATTTTCTCATAAACGAGTTGGCTCATGATAAAATATTCATGCCCAGAGGGACAGAGAGTATAGCCTCTCCCTGAGCTCTTAAACAGACACAGTGAGCACATTTATGAAGAGGGACGCACATTCATACAAATGTCTGTAGCAGGAGAAAAGGAAATCAATAGAGGTCATTATAGCAGAGACATGTCGAAAAGACCATTTCCAGCTTGGAGAGAGTTGCAATATGTTTTGGAAGCAAAAACTAAAATGAAGGGCGCGCAGGGTGGTTTAACAATTTATTGTCCAATACATAATCTTGGCGGTTCCCAAAACCAGGCTGATGAGTATAGGGGTGACCGCTCGTAGGACTTTGGAACAGCCTGCCCTTCCATATTAGAAGTGCTAATTCTATCTAGACTTTTAAATCCCTTCTATGTCTTGATCTGTTTGATGCTTGTGACGTGTGACTTTCTTGTTGATGTTTTTGTTTCACCTTTGGTCAATTGTGATTGTTGTAAATGTGCTCTATAAATAAAGTGTATTTGATTTGTATTTGATTTTACACAATTCAAATGAATGGTGACTAAATAATACAAATTAAAAGCGCACAAGATTAGACACAAATACAAATGAAATCCAATTGAAAAAAGTGATGTTAAAAAGAGAAATTGGAGATATACTGTAGTAACACAAATCAAATGCAGACTGCATGGACTGAACCCAGCAATATTTTGACATGAAACTACCCTGAAATCTTATCGGTAGCCTTAGTTAACCCCAACCTTAAATAAAATACTGTAACTCAAGTGAAACTAAGCCATAACCCCCTAAAAACCTGAGCCTAACCACAACCGAAAGTGACAACAAATCCATAATGAAACACTGTACGATTGAGTCAACATGGACTTCATTTTGAATGTTTGTTTTCGTAAACTATTCTATGAATTTGTAGCAAATGTGCTTTTCATAGTAGTTATACACAAGCTCTCATGAGAACACATTGTTCCATGTATTGGGTTCATGGTGATATACTGGTGAATGCAGGGGCTTCATTTAAAAGCCTGCCATTGCCATTGATTTAAACACTTATATACTTATATACAGTACTTTGTTGACCGGGTCCCCCAGGGACCTTGCCCCTTACCTTGCTCCTGCTTTTCTGCAACAAATCTCTTTGATCTACACGCTCACAGCAGTTGCAATCCATTGTGAGCATTAGATTGGCTATTTTTGCCAAATGTTTGCCTATTTCCGCCGAATGTTCGATTACTATGACATGACCAGAATAGGGACTAGAGTTCATGTGAGTTTAGATTGTTTTTTTTAAAAAAAATCCTTTGAAATGATAATTGTAAAAAATGATAGGAGAAAAATAAGACATATACTCATTACTCATAAAAACGTCTCTGCAACCAAGGCCCCGAGCCAATGTTCGGCAAACATTGCCCTATAGATGGGTTTCCGAGCGACGTCATCACAGAGCAGAGTGCGCAATCTGCGCATGCGGGTGGTAGAACGACCCGGAAGTGCCATTCACTCTCTTGTTATTTTCTGGATTTAGATAGGCATAATGCTGCTATTATAGGCATAATAGGCATAATGCTGCTATTATATACAAACAGATCCAACTTCCGACAAATCATTTTTATTGAGTAAAGAAGATATTACAAACTGCATCATTTAATCTACTTTCATTAAACCCGGTGAAGACCATTCATTTTATGAATGTACAATGGCCAGAGCTGCTGCGGGTAATAGCGCCCTCTACAGGCTCATCCCTCCACTGCGCGCGCATCATCCTCTCATGTTTACAAACAAGAAACCCATCTATAGTACAGGTCCCAGTAATGTGCTTTTTGGGTGCAAGCAGCGAAGACACTGGGCCAATGTGTCGTGAGCTTGTAGATCGGCAATCTCCGCCGACCGGTGGCCCCCCCAGAATGGGGATGCTGGGGTTCATGTGGTTACAATGCTGTCACAGACAGCCATTGATTTAAGGCCTTGCGTCCGTGGAGGCCTTATTTAGGCAAAGCCATCTGTCTCCTCCGCCTGGAAACTCTAAAAGGTTATTTAACTGCTCAAGCCGTCTGGACGGTCTAAAAGGTTATTTAGCTGTCCAGCGGCCACGGCAGGAATAGATAGAGGCCACGAAAGAGCACTGATGTTATCTGTTTGTCTTGGCTATCGATCAGCGGTGGAAAGTAACTAAGTACATTTACTCAAGTACCGTATTCAAGTAACATTTTGAGGTGTTTATGCTTTACTTGAGCATTTCCATTGTTCAATGCTTTATGCTTCTTCTCCACTACACCTCAGAGGCAAATGTTGTAGTTTGAACTCCACTGCAATTATAGCTTTTTTATAGAAAAAAGTTACTTTAATTGTAGATTTAGATTATTATCACAAAACATGAGGCCTATTTCATACTTTGTCTATTTGAAAATAGCCAATAAAAAAGCTCCACAACGTGTCGCATCATGACGCATTGTGAGCTTGTAGATCGTCTATTTTAGAAAAAAAATAACATTTTAGTACTTTTACTTTGGTACTGCGAGTATATTTCTATCCCAACATTTAGTACTTTTACTCAATTCAAATTTTGAATGCAGGCCTTTTATACTTGTAACAGAGTAATTGTTTTACAATGTGGTATTGCTACTTTTACTTAGGTAAAACATTAATCTGAGTACTTCTTCCACCATTGCTATCGATTTCTCCAGACTGTTTGCGATGAGCCATTTGTGCCTGTGTGTGTCTACCTCCCACGTTCCGAGGGAAAGGGAGCCGAGGCATTTACCCCGCTGTGACGGCAGAGCCTGATTGGGTGATCATCAGCGTGCGATGGTAAACATGGCGATGATAACACACAATTTGCAGGGATCACCTTTTGATGGGGAACGCGCTGTGAAAACACAGCATCCTCTTCATTAATGTTGTCATTTACAGGCCAGCGGCATTATTAGGCCGTTACCTGACCTTGGCACGAGCCTTGCAGGGTTGTTGACGAGATAATGCTTATCAACTCATGCAGGGTGGTGGATGAGCAATACAGGAAGAAGTCCAGACCAAAGCAAGACTCCATTAATGTAATATAGATCAAAGCGCATGCGGTTCTCAAAGAGGGGTCCAGGGGACACACTGGGGTCCTTGAGAGTTTTTTGGGGGGTCCCCAACGACATCGGTTTAACCACTTTAACCCTATATATATACATCAGCTATTTGAAAATAGCTGTTCTACAAGCTCACAACGAGAGATTGTAGATCTAGCTATTTTCCCCAAAAAATATTGAAAACATTCTTTTCTTTCTTTTTTCAGTATTTTAACGCTTTAGCAACACAAATCTTGTATGAGGGTCCCTGGCACAAAATATTTTCAGATGGGGGTCTGCGGCCAAATAATACAATAAATAATAACTACATTGGATCCATTGGAACACCAATCTGGGAACACATTTGGTAAAAAAAAAAAGGGGGGGGGCCTCCTTTTTTGTGTACATTGTTTTTTGTGTTTTTATTGTTATTATTATCATCAGGAGATCTCATTTCACTGTTATGCATAAATGTATTGTCTCTAGAGACAATATATTTATGCATAACAGTGCATCATACTTCATTATAACATAATATTTCACACAGCAACAATAAAAGGAGAGTAAAGTAAAAAAAAACAAAAAAAAAACATAATTAAATACAACTGAAGTGAAAGAGAGAAAGTAAAAGTAAATGGGGGGATAGGGGAGGATCAGTAGTAAATCAAAGAGAAATATTTAAATATGCATATTACAGAAGAACATACAATATATATCCACACATTGCCTTACAAAATCCACACACACACACACACACACACACACACACACACACACACACACACACACACACACACACACCACACCCACACCCACACACACACACACACACACACACACACACACACACCGTACATTCATACATATTCAATTGTAAACAAATATAAGTCTCATTATAGAAATGTGTCGTGTTAGAACTCAATGTGTGCGAAAGGCGTTTTAATAAATTAAACTACTATGTACCCTCACCGAATAAGTTATTCTTTCCATATCTCACATTTTGTCACGGTCCGCTCCTCGGGCCGTGGACTTTGACTTTATAATTTAGACCTTGAATGCCCTTATATGGTCATGGACACTTTGGGCCGGTTAGGCCGACTTATTATTTATACCTTGAAGATGCCCTTATATGGTTATGGACACTTTAGGCTGGTTAGGCCTAAAGTGCATTTTGTATGTTCTGCATACTGCGTGTTCTATTTGTATAATTGTATCTGTCATTCTGTTGCTGCCTTTTGCATTGGTGTTCTGTGCTTTTGCTTTGTAGTATTGTTTCCTGTCTGCCTTGTTTACTGTTTCCTGTCTTGTCTCTCTTACCCTTGATTAGCTATCTTCTCCACCTGTGTCCTGTTGTGCCCCAGCCAATCCCTGTGCTGATTTGTCTTGTGTTCACCTGTGTCCAGTTAACCCTGTGTCTATATATATTCCCCTGTTTGTTCAGTTCCTTGTCAGGTCGTTGTTTATTGTCATGTGAGTTAAGGTTGTGTGTTGGCTACAAGCCTTTCTGTATTTGAGCCATTTAGTGTTCGTGTGTTATGTGCTGTACTTAGGCTGAATGCCATCTGTATGTTGAGTCCTAGTTTTGCCTGCCCCATTTTATGGGAAGTTTAAGTTTGGTTAATAAACCTCCTCAACTTTGATTCCTGCCTCGTGTCGTACTGCATTTGGGTCCTCTGAACTCGCACCCTGACAAATTTCTTTGACTTTATTCAGCCAATTTTCAGTTAATTGTGATAGTTTTCTTGGCTGCTGCTGTCAACAATATCTGAAGGAGGTAAATATTCTTCCTGCCTTCAAAGCCTGTCAGCACAATCCCTAGAATGGGCGTATTGAAATCTTGTGGTACTTGAGTACCAAATACTTCATTGATGTCACTATAATGCATTCCAAAACTGCCGTAACTTAGGGCATGTCCAGAAGATATGTGTCTGGTTACCGACCTGCTCACCACATTTCACTCACTTGTAGGAGTAGTGCCTGCTCTAGCAGTTAGTAATGGGGTCTTAAAAAACCTGCTTATAATTTTTCACTGATATTCTCTCCAATAATTAGAGTTGGATACTTTGTGCACTTCAGTGCAGGCATCAACCCATTCTTCTTTAATCTCTTGTTGTATTTCTGCCTCCCACTTTGCTTTTATATCAAGAGAATCACTGGGATCCATTAATAATAGATTTTGATATAAGCTAGAGATTATTTTTTTCCACTTGAAGCATCGTTTTGAATGTCAATCAGAAAGGATTCTAATACTGAAGGGCTTCATGTTTTTTTCTAGAAAGTGTCTTAGTTGAAGGTATCTAAAAAGGTCAGTTTAGGCAGAGTAAACTCGTCTGAGTTGATCAAAAGACTTTAGCTGACTGGAGTAAATTAACCTCAAACCAAGCATCCTCCACCCCCTGAACCCAGCATTCAACCTTGATGGTACAAAACCCCCAATACACCCAATTGAAGACAGGCCAGATGCAGAGGGAGGCAGTCTAAACTCTTCCTGAACTGCCTTCAATATTTTCATTTTGAACCTATAGACCAAACATCCATAGCGTCTACATTTATGTTATGTCCACTCATGAGAAAGGAAGGGCTGTTAGCTGTGCCTGTGTGCACAGAGATTTTTTTTATTCAAAATTTACTTGAGTAAAAGTACAAAAGTATTGGTATTAAAATGTACTTAAAGTACCAAAAGTAGAAAGTACTCATTATGCAAAATGTCCCATTTCACAAGTTTTCAAATGAATAAAATCTTTTGAATGTAGCAGATCTACAAGCTCACAATGCGTCGCGAGCTTGTAGATCGGCTATTTTCAAATGGCCGAAATGTATATAGGGCTGAAGTGAGTAATGTATGTTTTGTAATAATAATCAAAATCTACAAAGTAACAACTAAAGTTTTCTAACAATTGTAGTGGAGTAAAAATACAATATTTGCCTTTGAGGTGTAGTGGGGTAGAAGTAAAAGTACTGAAAATTGGAAATACTCCAGTAAAGTAAAAAATACCTCAATTGTACTTAAGTACAGTACTTGAGTAAATTTACACCACTGGTCTTGAGAGATTATTGGAACACAGGTTATTTTTTCCATTTAAAGGTTTCTGCCTGACAGCGATGATTATGCTCTGTGTGAGGATCAGGGTTTGACTCCAACGCCCGTCTTGTTTTGCTTGATTCTTGTCTTTCTGCCCTAGGTGTCATGTCTCTCTATTCTTTCTATCTAAATAAATAAAAAAATGGCAAAAGTAATGTAAGCATTAAGTGGAAAGTTTCAAAGTTGGCAGAACATGTCATTTCTCAAATGCCCAACGCATGGTCCATTTTCCCTCTAATTATCCTTCACGGCTTTGATGTGTTTATTTTCAGAGTTAATATAAAGCTGGCACAGTTTGAAATTAAGTAGGGAATGATAATTAGAAAAAATAAAATGTTCTTTTCCTGCCTCCAATGTATTTGATGCTGGACTTGAGAAAGCCCTATGGCTTTCATCCAGTCTGACATAACATGAAGGCCTCTGCTATACACTGGAAAGACTTCTGTAAGACTTCTGTATAAGCCAGTGATTCCCGACCTGTGGCCCTCGGACCACTGCTGGGCCGTGAGGGTATTGCAAGTTGCAAAATATAAAGTATTTTTTCCTCAAAACTTTGAAAATTTTGTTTTCATTGTGATACCGAAAAATAGGAACATAAAGTATATCTCTGCTGTCCGGCAGGAACCAGCTAACTCCAAAATGTTGAGTTAGCAGTTTGGTTTTGTTCATCATTGATAAGAACAGCTGAATGGACCTCCAAGCTCACAATGAGGTTGGAGGTCAAAAGGGGGTGGAGCCTGGAGTCAGCAAAACCAGCTAACTCCGGTTGAGTTAGCTGGTTTAGCAGAAAATTAGAGGATCAAATGGAGTTAGCTGGTTTTGTCAGAAGCGCTTTTTAATGCGTTTCATTGGTTCAATATTTGTTTTACCAACACACAGACGTAAAGGGTGTTCAATGGCCCTGATTTATGGGGGAAAAATGCAAAAGTGTCAAAATGGAGTTAGCTGGTTCCTGCCGGACAGCAACGAATGTTAGTTCCATTGATCCAAGCCAGAACACAATCGATTGATTGATCATTAAATTAAACATGCTGTAACAATGCACGTGGCCCACCCGTCTGACAACACTGCAGCCTTTTGGCCTCCGTGTTAAGTGGTCAGATGGGTGGGCCCTGATCCGGAAAAGGTCGGAAACCGCACGCTGCACTACATTTGTATGTTTATGGCCATTTTGTCTACTCTATATTCTAAGGATGCACCCTGATTATAATTACAGAACATCTTAATTATAATAATTAATTAATTTGCATTCCACGTGAAATGATGTTATTCACATTACACTGCCTTGGAGGACCATCTCATTGAGAGATTAATTATTAAAGGAGGACAGCAATCTATTCAGCTTGAGGATCATTGTGACATTCCATTGTAGGCTCTAAACATACTCTTATGCTCTAAAGTGCTGGTGATGATGAAGAATGTGAGCATATCTATTTAATAAGCTGAACTTCTTTCAGTGGAGAGAATTGCATTTTATTAATTTGTCCTTTGATTTCTGATATTTTCAGCTGTGTCGGAGTCCAAATTCACGTTTTGTTCGGACATAATTGACTGCCCGAGTGCTGGGAAATATAATTGGAAGCACCCCAAGCTTTGCCAAAAGTACGGCCTCTTAGATATAAAGTATCTCCTTTTAATGTAATAGCTATTTCTGAGGAAGTTTGTCTTTGACTTCTTTGATTCCGAGAAGAGCCTTGCTACAGCACAATGTGGAATAAGACCTCTCTGTCTGCATCAGTTCATGCAGAGTGGTTATGTCTAACACCTGTTGTTTTGTGGCCCATGTGAAGAGGCGTACTGTATAGTCGCTAATATACTGTAGTAGCACTAGCATCTAACAAGTAGCCTCTAACAGTCTCTAACATAGTAGCCTCTAACATACTAGTCTCTAACAATAGCATCTAATAGTCTCTATACAGTAGTAGCCTCTAACAGTCATCAGCTCCGATAGTATAGCCTCTAACAAAGTTGTGTCTGACAGAGTAGCCTCTAACTTAATTTCCTTTAGCATTAGCCTCTATAATAAGTTTCCTCTACCAATAGTAGCCTCTAACATAGTTGAGTGTGACAGTAGCCTCTAACTTAATCTCCTTTAGCATTAGCCTCTATAATAAGTTTCCTCTAACAATAGTAGCCTCTAACATAGTTGTGTCTGACAGTAGCCTCTAACTTAATTTCCTTTGGCATTAGCCTCTATAATAAGTTTCCTCTAACAATAGTAGCCTCTGAGCTTCTAGTTTAACCTTTGGTCATGTTTAAGAGCATTCCATAATGTAGCATATTCTCAAGCCAAATAATTATTAGATTAAATTAATACATATGATTTCTTGCCACGCTGAGAAAGAAAACATGGTTTATTTTGCTGTACAGGTATATCACTACAGCTGGAAAATATCAGACCATACAGTATGTGCCCTCAATGGAACTAATTCAACGGTTGTGTAATCTATAGCATCATTAAAGTCACATCAGACACGCTGTGACATTAATGACACACACACACACACTGAGGCTACTTATTGTCAATACAGTGGACTGTATAAGACATTAATCAACAGAAGCACATTTATATACTGACATTTCAGAAATCATAAACATGCTTCTTTTTCTAATTACTGCTGTGAATGGGACTTAAATAGCGCTGCTGCACAAACACTGCTGCTACCCTTGATAATAAGGTAGGGAGGAAACGCAATTAGAGCCAAGGTAAAGGCCATGAATTCAGTTCCTATGAGTCAATAACCAATCAGTTATTGTCAGCCA
This sequence comes from Gymnoscopelus braueri, assembly GCF_963280865.1. Classification (NCBI taxonomy): domain Eukaryota; kingdom Metazoa; phylum Chordata; class Actinopteri; order Myctophiformes; family Myctophidae; genus Gymnoscopelus; species Gymnoscopelus braueri. The sequence goes on from NC_137604.1 coordinate 17,902,193, forward strand.
TGACTGGAAGTGGAACAAACAGCACAATATGGGCTGTTACATCTGTGCTGTGTCTACAAAATAACCACAGTCAGGCCATTCACGCAAGTCACCATTGTTTCCTTGTTATTTTAGTCATTTGGTAAATACACAGCATCTCATGTAAACATAGTATACCGTTGCTGTCGAGTGGAAACCTTGCATGTCCCAAAACCATTCCTTTTTAATTACTATTTTAAAAACATTTTAAAATAGTGAAAATAGCCGATCTACAAGCTCCCAACGTGTGAGCTTGTACACGTCAGAATGACTCGGACATAACCATAAACAAACCTGATACGCCCACACATAGGCATGTCACTATGACTCAGACATAACCATAAACAAACCTGATACGCCCACACATAGGCATGTCACTATGACTCAGACATAACCATAAACAAACCTGATAGGCCCATATAGGCATGTCACTATGACTCAGACATAACCATAAACAAACCTGATACGCCCATACAGGCATGTCACTATGACTCAGACATAACCATAAACAAACCTGATAGGCCCATATAGGCATGTCACTATGACTCAGACATAACCATAAACAAACCTGATAGGCCCATATAGGCATGTCACAATGACTCCGACATAACCATAAACAAACCTGATAGGCCCATATAGGCATGTCACTATGACTCAGACATAACCATAAACAAACCTGATAGGCCCATATAGGCATGTCACTATGACTCAGACATAACCATAAACAAACCTGATAGGCCCATATAGGCATGTCACTATGACTCAGACATAACCATAAACAAACCTGATAGGCCCATATAGGCATGTCCCTATGACTCAGACATAACCATAAACAAACCTGAAACGGCCATATATGGGCATATATGGAGTTCTGGTTGTCCAGAGCCACAAATGCAACCGATATGCCCAGAACTGACTTCAAACGCGACGCACACATCGGCAAGGACTCTCTCTCACTCTCTCTCTCTCTCTCTCTCTCTCTCTCTCTCTCTCTCTCTCTCTCTCGAGAGAGAGAGAGAGAGAGAGAGAGAGAGAGAGAGAGAGAGAGAGAGAGAGAGAGAGAGAGAGAGAGAGAGAGAGAGAGAGAGAGAGAGAGAGAGAGAGAGAGAGAGAGAGTGGTGCCCACTGTGAAAATGATCATTGTTTTTAATATTAATGTTATATTATCATTAAAATCTTAGTGTTTTGCCAATTATTTGAGGGCCCACTTGCAATACCCTAGCGGCCCACCAGTGGGCCCCGGCCCACAGGTTGGGAATCTCTGCACTACAATGTATGGCCAAAATATATGAACACAAGATGGCCACACCTATAACACAGAGTCCTGACAGCCAGCAAGCAACCAACTGGTGACCAAATCGTGCAAAACTGTCCTGATACTGTATGTAGCATCGCCTGCATATGCCCGAACTAATCAAACTATATGGGCATAAACAATATGGCTATAACTAATTAATGAATATAACTAATGAGAGTAGAGGAGTATCTCTGTTCATCAAGCTACAGTTCATACACGTGCATGCACGCACGCACACACGCACACACACAAACACACACAAACAAACACACACACACACACACACACACACACACACCAGCAGAAACAACCACTACATGAGGGTCTCACTGTTTGATGACAGTTTGAGCGATGGTGAAATATGAACATGAAATGGTGTGGGTCTCTATATATCGTTTGATGACAGCTTGAACAATACTGAATTACAGGCTACATCCCATTCCAAAGTCCAAACCCCTCCCCCTTGCGGCTATAACAGCTGCCATTTTTCTGGGAATGGTTTCCACAAGATTTGGGAGTGGGTGTGGGAATGTGTGCCCAGTCGGCCTACAGAGCATTCATGAGGTCAGGTAGTGATGTTGTACGAGAAGGCCTGGCTCTCAATCGGCGTTCCAATTCGTCCCAGAGGTACAGTATCCAGTCCCTACGCAACAAACTCCTATTGGCCTCGCTTTGTGCACAGGGGCACAGTCATGCTGGAACAGAAGAGGAAGCGCCCAATTGTCTAAAATGTCTTTGTATCCTGTATCATTATGCTTATCCTACAGTGGAACAAAGAGACCAAGTCCAAACCCTGAAAAGCTGCCCCCCAATAATTTGTGTCTACATACTAGTTTTATTGAGGAGAGGAGAGGAGAGGAGAGGAGGGGAGGGGAGGGGAGGGGAGAGGAGAGGAGAGGAGAGGAGAGGAGAGGAGAGGAGAGGAGAGGAGAGGAGAGGAGAAGAGAAGACGTTATTGATCCCTGGGGGGGAAATGCAGGTGTCATAGACAGATTCGGATACAAGACATCTGCACTCGATCTCTGAATGGATGGGTTAAAGCTGCAATCCATTATACTTGCGTGCGTGCGTGCGTGCGTGCGTGCGTGCGTGCGTGCGTGCGTGCGTGCGTGTGTGCGTGCGTGCGTGCGTGTGTGAATAAAATAAAACAACTATTGATACAATATGCCTAAAACAACAGTGGTGGTTGTATTTGGTCTCCCTACATTTCCTTTGGCGAATGTAGATATTATGGTACTGCCCAATGGTTATCTCAGTGGAAGACATTTCGGTAATCATGCGGATGATATGGGTTCGAGTCCCAGGTAGGACATGAAAGTTAGCAATAAGTATCAATATATATCGGCCATCACGATGATATAATGAGTGAATATAACAAATGCTCTCATCAGTTCATACATAACGGGCATCTGTCAAGCTTCTGTAGTGTATGTGTTTCGGGTGAGAGATTACGGGAGAACCTGGCATGGGTGGATGAATGGGGATGGTGGGACAGGCTAATTGGCTCTGTCTCTGTAAATCAGACCCAGGACACCACCTCCAGACGGCACAGCAGAGATCACCCCAGATCCCAGCTCTCAACACTTCAGATCATCTCATACATCACACTGACATAGAGCACCAGCAGGCTGGGTTTACTCTGCGATGGGGAAGCAACATCAAATATTAAGATGTGAAAAGACAAATACCTTCCATCGGACATTTCTACCATGTCTGAACCTCGGTTTTGTTTTGTTGTGTTATATTCAGTGGTGGGAAGTACTTAATTTTTTTGGTGCTTTTTCTTTACTTTTTATGCTGTGCTCCACTATCTCAGAGGCAAATATTGTACTTTTTACTCCACTACAATTATTTGACAGCTTTAGTTAAAAGTTGCTTTTATTATTTTTGATTATTGGATCCACAATATCCACATTAACTGATATTTTTTTTTTTTTTGTGACCACATCTTTTTTGTTCATTTTACAATTGGAAACAATAATGATGTATTATTACAGGCTAGCTACCCAGCAGCACATAAAGTGATTAAAATCTGCCCCAACTTTACCAGCCGGCAACATTCAAGTGATAAATACATTCATGGATAACTAATATAATACTAGTATTACGTAACATTTTGAATAAAGGACTTTTACTTTTAGTTTTTGTTAAAAAAAAAATACTATATTGTGGTATTGATACTTTTACTTAAATAAATAATGGGATTACTTCTTCCACCACTCTGCATTATTTGTGTTTGGTTAAAGTGAAACATTCTCCACTCACATCTGTTAACCCCTTAAAGCCTATAGTTGACCAGGGTACCCCAGGACTCTATACTAAGTCTGCTCCTTTCGTCCCATTATTTATTTGGCATTTGAGCCACGGACCACCAGTGATGAGATTTAGACTCTCAGACCCTAGAGTATATATTTTGTTATCGTTAGTAATGCAGATGTTTAACAATAATCTAACTCTTGAGAGCGTAAAATGAAACCAAATGGACCCGTAAGGGTCGCAAGAGTTAAAGATCTATCTAATAAGGGTCCATTTGGTTACCAACTCTCCATCATTTAGCTGGGGACCACCTGGAACCCCCCTCAAGGACCACTGGTGGTCCCCGAACCACTGGTTGAGAACCACTGCTCTATAGACCAAATCTCTTTGCTGAAAATAGCCAATCTTACAAGCTCACAGCACTTGCAGCTATTTCCACAGAATTCTCACCCCAGAATAGGGTCGCTCGCGTTCAAAGCCGCCGCGTTGCTCCATCAGGTGTAGAATCTAACCCGCGGCCTGACTCATCCTCCAACTTCCTGAAGGAGCAGGTGTTACCTTAACCCGCCGGTTGAGATTAAGAGCTTCGTTAAAGCACCGAGCAGACGCACAATGTGTTTATCTTTTAATTAGGGGGCCTGCAGATAGTCCACCACATTAATATCACACGTATACAGTACACACACGTGATTCCATTACTGAACCTGGTGAGTGTCCTTGTACAGCCCAAGATAAGAGGTGTTCCATTATACACCCCACAAAGCAGCGGAATAATGGACCCTTCCTCTCGACAGCCTCGTCTGAGGGCTTTGGCGTGCATGGATATATACCGGAACGCACTTGTGTGTGTGTGTGTGTGTGTGTGTGTGCGTCGAGAGCCCACTTCAAGCAATCTGTCGAAAGGGGAACTTGTGATAAAATACTCGTTGTCCTTTTCCGAAGAGTTTCTCAAAAGATGTCCTTTACGGCGTTCCAGTATATAGGAGACTATATGGGTGGGTTGTGGCAAGCGAGCACATCCAATGAAAGGTCGGTACTGTATGTACTTCCCCACAGTTCTTGAAAAGCTGGTGCTGGACCAAAACTCCACTCAAAGTAAAAGAAGGCAATGTCCACACACAGCTTAATGCTGCTCTCTCATGCTTTATTTAAACAAAAAACGTTTGCGCCCATGCAAGGGTTTCATCAGGACCTGGTGACCAATAAATGCCTCATAGTATTTCAGTTTGATACAGTAAGCAGCACACATATCGCTGCTGTCGGGCACAAACCTCTTATCTCTATATTTTATAGAGATATATATTGAAATAGCAGATCCACAAGCTCGAAACACGGCAAGAAGCGACGCGTTTTGAGCTTGTAGATCTGCTACTTTTGCTGTTTTTGAATTTGAATCCTGAAAATCGCAGTTTTGGACAGTTTTCCACCCGACAGAGACGATATAGAATAAATTATCATTTAGAAATGAAGCTGACTTCTGCTCAGCCAGTTTCCGTGGCCTTGTAGGAGTTGTGAGAGGATATAAATCTAACCCAAATGGATGCAGATGTAATCAAATCATACAGTGTTTTGGCTTTGCATTCCTCATTCCCATGCAAAACACTACACAGGTGTCCTTTCTATCAGCCTGTTTACTGTCTCTGCTAGAACACCCCATTCAGCCATATCCATAATATAATGAACCAACTGCCTAAATACAGTCATATAATGAGACGGAACAGAGAGAAAATGAATAATAAATGAATAATAAAACAGGAATTATGAATTGTATTGCTGTCACGACATTGCCATGAGAGAGAGGGGAATATTTTGATTACGAACAATAAAGTGGTTTAACAATTTAAGCGCCTAGAGTTATTTAACACTTATTTTAACAAAACAATATCACTTACTGCACCTTTAACTCCACGAGTATTCAAATGGAATTTGTACACTCTCCGAGTTATAAGTGGATACATTAACACTAAGGACTTTTTGCTCTGTAGCTGTTAAGAAAATGGCATTATTTCATTTCAAGGGAGTGTGTGTTAAAAAAAATAAAAAAATCTAGGCTCCCTTCCAAGTTGAAAGTGATTCCCCTGATATACTGCAGAACAATTTCATGCCCAATTCATTTTTCTTTCTTTTTTTGCTCTCCCTTTTAATTGTGAGCCGCGGCGTTTTCTGCATCAACAGTAAATTCTGGGAGCAGCTTCAATCATCAGAGTGGAGTTGGGGGAGGAGCCTAGCTCCGTGACCAAAGTTCAGCGCGCCGCTGGCGGTTTGAATCATTTTTTTTTGTTGCAGCATGAGCGTCTTTATTATTACCCTCTTTCAAACTTCAGCATTGTCACCTGATTGGCCGATCCTTTATTACTGGTCCGCTGGGAAGAGCATCCTGTGCTGTAACGGACGTCAGATAAATGACACATCAAATAAATAAATACATAAATGATAACAATGATAACAGTCCGTATCCCCAATACTACAGAAAGCAGCACACAGCACTTTGTCTTCCAGATACTTTACTTTCAAAAGAAAATGCCTGATTTCTGTGCAGTGAAATGATAATCCCAATTATTTAGCTGAATATTGCAAAGACTATTAGTAGTCATGATTATTGATGACAAGCCCGTTTGCGAAGAGTCACTAAATTGCACTTTGCGACACGTCGGTCAGCATGATCAGGTTTCGGTAACCAGCACTGTTATTGCGTGGGTGAAATAGGCTCTCTTCCTCCCTCTCTCCCCCTCTCCCTGTCTCTTCCTCTCTCCCTCTCTCTCCCTCTCTCGCTCTTGTAGATCAAGCTCTGGTTTAACATCACACAACAGGGTTTGGTTTAGATCAGTGGTTCTCAACCAGTGGTCCGGGGACCACCAGTGGTCCTTGAGGGGGTTCCAGGTGGTCCCCAGCTAAATGATGGAGAGTTGGTAACCAAGAGTTAAAGATCTATAAGGGTCCATTTGGTTTCATTTTACGCTCTCAAGAGTAAAATTATTGTTATACATCTGCATTACTTAATTAAAGAATTGTTATTTTGATCAACGTTTGCCTGTTATCTCTCCTATGGTACCACATCAATACAGCATGGAATTGTGGACATCGTATCCAGCGATAACAAAATAGAATGTCATCAAACGGTGGTCCGTACGTGGCTCAAATGCCGAATAAATAATGGAACTTGATATGAAAAGGGTTGAAATGAAAACCACTGGTTTAGATGATTATACCTTTCTCCTTGTCCGTTTTGTTCTGCTGCATAATGCTAAAACATGGACGCAAAGTGATCAAAACAACAGCAAGCAGGAGAGCATCAGGGTGAAAGGATTTGCAACAGGTGGCTTTGTGAGCAGATTTCACCTCAGGCTGCGGATGACCGGTTAGCGCCATGACCCACATAATAACCTTGTAATTGCGACTTCCTCTGATCGATTCTGTCTGGAGTTCTTTGCTGCGGGGTCATTCCCACCCCACTCCTCTGACCTCTGACCTTACCCCTGTGGTGTCCAAACGGAGCACTGAGGCCCATTGGTGTGCCGTGAGACAATAAGTCCAGGCGTTCTTTGGAATTTTACAACAGTCAATCACATAGCCCACATATCATTTTGGGGGGCCTTTGACATGGAAAAGTTGGACCACCATTGATATAGCAACATATATGTTAGGATTTTGGAAAAAAAATTAGATATGTATTTGGCCGCCGACCCCCATCTCAAAATGTTTTGTTCCAGGGACCCCACAGAAGCAAATTAGAGTTACAAATGTTCGCTGTAAAAAATGGTTACATGGTTACGGTATTCAAAGATTTGCACACATTTTCATGATTTAAAAAAAAAATCAGATCTACAAGCTCATAGCGTGGCACTCGGTGCCGCGCTATGAGCTTATGTATCTGCTATTTTTGAATAGCCAAAGAAATCTAAAATATTGTAATAGAAAGTAACTCTACAAAAAGGTATTCATTATCTTTGAATTTACTATGTACAGTGGTGCGCACTCATGTCCTAATACAGAGGCAACATCTACTATTACATATTCAACCTCACAGCGCGTCACGATGCGATCTGCGTGCGTTGTGAGCATGTAGATTGGCTGTTTCATGAGGTGCCTTGAGATTTTCACTTGCCCATTGGTGTGCTTTGAGCACCAAAAAGTTTGAAAATCACTACCGTTAAATTCCTGTCTCTACACTGTCCTGTCCAAATAAAGCAAAAGTGAAAATAATAATATTTTTTTTTTAAAGTAAAAATCCCATCTCACACCGACAGCAGGATAATAAGAAGCAACCAAGAAATAAGCAAAGACACAACAAAGACGCAACTTCATGAATAATTTGTTTTAGTGACAGGAAAATACCTAATACTTCAGAGCTTCTTGCATAGGATGGATGGATACCCGCTCTGCATTGCAGAACAGAAGCATTTTATGCGTGGTACATTTTATTTTTGTTTTATGGTTGTGTGACTGGCCAGATAGGAAGGTCTCCAACGTGATAGAATGTATTGAATAAAAGATAAGATGAAACTTTAATGAGACCTAGGGGGAGATTCACTAATACTATACAGGAGAGGAGACAGCCACGTGAGAAGAACCCCACCATATATGTGTACCCAATACATCTCTGAGAGAGAGAGAGAGAGAGAGAGAGAGAGAGAGAGAGAGAGAGAGAGAGAGAGAGGATACATATTAGACATACACCTCTTCTCCTCTACTACAGTATACTGTATATCTTTCAGACCAGGACCCTAGGGTTCAAGTGGTTAGTTGACATTCTCATCAGAGCATGCAGCTTACAGTGAGTGATTGTTGATGGGACACAGGTGTGCATGGCTTATGATGAGTGAGCATGGTATTAGGGCTCAGTGACTTCAGTGACTTCCTCAAGGACACTTGGATGGGAAACAGAGCTGCAGCGATGTTTGTTTGCACGTGGGACTGTCCCCCTCTAAACCACGAGGCCGCTATGAGAACATAATATCAAGCTATAAAAAAAACCGGGGGGTTTAATGTGATATTACATAAAAAATGTCACAGCTCTGAACTGCTACAGACATCATAGAATGTCAGGAACGGATTCCTCTGGGAGTTCTGGTACGTGCTGAGTAGATTGGATCCACATGATTTCGACAGCGTTTTACCACTGGCTCGCTGTTTCCCAGTTTAGAAGTCAACATGTTCACCAACAGACCGTTTGAGTTATGGGCAAAAATAGTTGCTCTGGGTTAGGCGTCCGGGTGGCGCGGGGGACGATGGTTCCTGCCCACCACCGTGGAGAGACGGTTGGTTCAATTCCTCTGCGGTGCATGGGCGATCCAACGAACGCAATTGGCTGTGTGTGTGGGTGGGAAGCGGGCAGGGGAGGGGTTTTCTGTCACTGTGCTAGCGACCTAACCCTACAGGTATTTCGGCGCCTGTTTGGCAGGGGGTTGGAACTGGGAGGGGATGGTGTGTTCCTTCACGCTCGTTACGCACTAACAGCGAAAGAAGCGGCTGGCGACTCCACGTGGAGACATGTGGTTGTCTACACCCTCCCCAGACCAAACAGTAGGGGCTGGCAGTGACAGGTATACCATACAAAAACATGGATGGAATTGGCAAAGACTAAATTGTGGAGAAAATGAAAAAAAAATAATAATCACAAAGTAGTTGCTCTGAAGCACTGGTGAGAAAATCGAAGCAAACCCTCAGCCTAGACATCTCTGTAGACACCCCTCTCAACCCCCGATGTCTGTCTCCACCACATTAAACCCATCATCCCCTGATCCAATCCATGATCCTCTTGTCCCGCAGCCCGCATCCGCTTCCAGCACCACAGTCAAACTGAGAGCCAGACTCCCTCTGAAGTATGGGGGTTCAGCTGAGGACAGGACCACGCTGCTGAACCCCCAGTAAAAGTAAAAGTTGAAGCATGGTTTGCGTTAGTCTCGCACACCACATCTGTCATGCCTGATTTATAGGGCATTCATTGGTCACATATTATGGTTCAGAGCCAGAAGCGTTCACCTCCATTCTATGGAAGCAAACGGAGTGTGGTGTGTCCCGATTGTGGCGTTTTGATGCGACACTTTCCACGCATCTGAAGCGTGGAGTTCAGCATTGGAACTACGCCCTACGAAGTCAAAGTGTAGTGACTACGTGTTTGAACACATTGGGCCTGATTCACTAAGCTTGTTCATGCCAATATTTTGTACTTTTACAGAACTTCCAACGTTAGGAGTCTGATTCATCAAAAAAAAAATTGGATTTTTACGGACGTCCGCTCATCCTAAGTCTGCTCCGAGGCAGACTTGGGACCAAAGCTTGCGAATGTCATTAGAATGCCTTATTCTTCATGCAAAATCAATTACAATAGTGCCAATTGCAAGTGCACATACATAAAATATGTATGTGCCCAACATTTGACAACATGATCTATTGCTTGTATGCATATTATGCAAATTAAACCGATTTCTATTTATTTTCAGTTGACGCATTTAGAGCTGAATAATTAGTTCCCTCGATCGGCATGTTTGCCGTTTTTGCAAGTGTGGTCACAGTTTCGCTATGGGGCTTTCATGCCAATTCCAATGTTGCGCTATTAATTTGTAATATCGACCACATCACATGAACGCAGTCTTACCATCTTGATGAGGTTCAGTATGGATGAAATCTGGCTGTGTCTATTACTCCATTTCTGATTTGATTTATTTATTCGCACCATAAAAAAACAGTACAAAGGTGACAATATTAAAACAACGCAGAAATAAGTGCAGGTGAGAAAGGAAACCCATATAGGGCTTATAAAAGGTTCTCACCTAAAATAATAAACAAGTAGTAAGTTAAACATAGTGATCAAACATAAGACCAGACAAACAACAAGTACCTTGTGTGCAGTTGATGTGTGTTTGTGTGTGTGTGCGTGTGTCTGTGTATTGAGTGTGCGTGTGCACGTGTCTGCACATGTGTGTGTGTGTGTGTGTGTGTGTGTGTGTGTGTGTGTGTGTGTGTGTGTGTGTGTGTGTGTGTGTGTGTGTGTGTGTGTGTGTGTGTGTGTGTGTGTGTGATATGCAGAAGTAAAGCTACGTTACATGGTAGAAGCAAGTGGAGGCTTGATTCATCAGGCTGCCCTCAGTCAATGAGGAGTTGGCAATAAGTATGTGTGTAGTATTCCAGAGTAAAGAACCTCCGTCTTGAATGGAGAACTGGCTATGGGTGGTACGGCTGAAGGGAGGATGGAGATTGTCGGATTGTCTAGTATTATAATTATGAACTTGCGAGTTGGTCTCAAAATATTCTTTAAAAGAACAGGACTGGACTGTGTTAATGTCATAGATGGACGATAAATATATATTTTTAAACGGAGGAGCAGATGGAGCCAAATAGTTAGAAGAAGTAGCGCTATTCTTACAAATTTATTTTGAGTAATGAGTCATTTGTGTAAATAGATGGATAATGTACTTGCCCAAACGATATTGCAGTAAATGAGATATGGATAAATTAAACTGTAATAAAAGGTTAAGAGGCATGCCTGATGAACCAAGCCCCTGATTCTTCTGATGATACCAAGAGATCTTGAAACTTTGTTGGTTACTGTAAGTATGTGCTCTTTCCAAGACAATGTTTCATCGACTAAAACCCCTAGAAATTTGGTGGATGAAACTTGACTAATTTCAATCCCACCAATAGAAGCTAGCTGTATGATGACAGCATTTTTTGTTTTTACTTGCAAACACAATAAAGTAGTTTTTTTTTACATTTAGTGATAACTTATTTGCAAGAAACCTTTCAGAGAGCATAGCTATGTCATAGCTATGCCAGATTTCCACTTCAGATGTAGGACAGTGAAGGGTTCGTCCAAAGGACAAAATCCCCTCAGGAATCAAAGATATTCCAGCATCATCTTTTTGGTGAGTGAGCAATTGCTCATTAGAAAGGGCTTATATAATATCCATTCCAGGTTTTATTAGACTTTGGTCGTGAGGTTAAACTTGGTAAACTATCTTCTTATTCTTATTACACGTGAGAGTAGGTTATTTACTCTATTCACGTTCAACGTGAACGGGACTTGCTTGCGCTGATCTACAAGTTGTCAAGTGGGTGGGTACCGCCGCATTGTGAGCTTGTAGATCTGTCCATTTTAAAGCGTGAAGACATGGTCTGACGTTAGAGTTTCCGGTTGCCTTTTATGGTGTTAAATGGGGCGTGGATGATCTACACGGGAGCGTGCTGGTGACTTTCAGGCAAAAATGAGTTACACCTGCAATACACACAAATCAAGGCTGTACACTCGCTTTGTTGAATCGCACGTCAGGTTGTGCTTAGAGAATCTACTCACCCCTTTTGTCAGGGACCTGGGTGTTTTTGGACCCATATGCAGTAACTCAACATCAAAGTAGACTCAGGAAACCAAGGAGGACAGTTTTACGACGACTTTACTTAAATAATAGTAGTACAAACAAAGGCACACCACACAGGGCGAAATACATTACGAGGGGAAAACACGGGGACGCGGAAACAAGCAACGTGACACTACATGAGCGTGCTGTCTTTAAACAACTGTCCTCCTATCTCCACCAGAACAACCTCCTGGACTCCAACCAGTCTGGGTTCAAAGTGGGTCACTCGACAGAGACTGCCCTCCTGGCAGTGACGGAGTCGCTCCATGCCGCTAGAGCGAACTCTCTCTCCTCCGTTCTGATACTCCTGGACCTGTCTGCAGCGTTCGACACGGTGAACCATCAGATCCTCCTCTCCACCCTCGAGGGGATGGGTGTCTCAGGCTCTGCACTCTCCCTGTTTGCATCCTACCTGACGGGTCGCTCCTACCAGGTGATGCTGAGAGGGTCTGTGTCAGAACCACACAGGCTCACAACTGGGGTTCCCCAAGGCTCGGTTCTGGGTCCTCTTCTTTTCTCTCTCTACACTACATCTCTGGGTGCTGTCATCCACTCCCATGGCTTTTCCTACCACTGCTATGCCGATGACACCCAGCTAATCCTCTCATTCCCCCCCTCTGATACCCAGGTGGAGACACGCATTGCTGCTTGTCTGGCTGACATCTCGGAGTGGATGTCGACAAACCACCTGAAGCTCAACCTGGACAAGACCGAGCTGATGTTCCTCCCGGGGAAGGGCTGTCCGCACCGAGACATGGCCATCACCATTGATAATGCTGTGGTGACCTCAACTCGGACTGCGAAGAATCTGGGTGTGACCCTGGACGATCAACTGACGTTCTCGGCAAACATCGCATCAGTGACGAGGTCCTGCAGATTCCTGCTCTACAACATCAGGAGGATTCGCCCCTTCCTCACGGAGAAGGCAGCCCAGGTGCTCATCCAGGCTCTCGTCATCTCCCGCCTGGACTACTGCAACTCCCTCCTTGCTGGTGCTCCGGCATCTGCCATCAAACCTCTGGAGCTTGTTCAGAAAGCTGCGGCTCGTCTGGTGTTCAACCGCCCCAAGTTCTCCCACACAACCATCCTTCTCCGCTCTCTACACTGGCTCCCCGTAGCGGCTCGCATCCAGTTCAAAACCCTGGTGCTAGCCTATAGGGCAGTGAAAGGAACAGCTCCTTCCTACCTCCGGGCTATGGTCGATGCCTACACCCCTGCCCGACCACTTCGGTCTGCCACCTCGGGGCGACTGATTGCCTCGTCACTCAAGGGTCCTTCTGGCCGATCCACACGGTCACGACTCTTTTCTGTTCTGGCCCCACAGTGGTGGAATGAACTTCCCACTGATGTTAGGACAGCAGAGTCACTGCCCATATTTCGCCGCAGGCTGAAAACTCACCTCTTCAGGAAACACTACCCTTCCTCTCTCCCTGACCTACTTGTTGTTAACTAGTTGTACGAACGCTTGTTTTCTATTGCTGTATTGTTTATTGGATTATTGGATTGTTTATTGGATCTTGTTTAGTCGATACACTTATTTGTTTTAGCTCATGCTCATTTGATTTAGCTATTTTGTCTCATCTGTTTAAGGAAATAGGTAGCTGATATATTGCACTTTTACCTTAGCGCTAGGTATACTCTTGGTTGCTTGTTTTTGCAGAAAATGCACTAAAGACTTCTGGTGATTAGTAGTTTTCGTTCCCTACCTATGTTGAATACACTTATTGTAAGTCGCTTTGGATAAAAGCGTCTGCTAAATGACTGTAATGTAATGTAATGTAATGTACATAGAGAACCAACACAGAGTGTAGTCACTGACAGTCTTAAATAGTTTCTGGGGCTCGTTAGCCAACAAGGCGTGGCTGACACCCGCAGGTGAGTCCACTCAAGGGAATCAGAGACCAAAGAGGAGCGGGGAGGGGCTGTGGACAGACCCAGGACGTGACACCTTTAGTAACTTTATTTAGGCACTATTTACAAACAGCTTAGTGAATCAGGCCTATTGACTTATTTGTCTCAAAGGTCAAACCAGCCTTCATGATTTTTGGGGGTAAACAATTACCTCATGAACAGATATACAATTCGTGCAATATCACTTATATACCTATTTATCGGTTCTCTGTTCCTTATAAATAACAGAGAACACAGTGATACAGAGCAGAATAGAAACGAGTTAGGTTATCCACTTAAACTACTTAAACCCTAGCATCCTTATGGTGAGGAAGGCTTTCGCAGAAAATAGCTGGTGCTATGGGTTGTGTGTGTGTGGGTGAGTTGATAAAAGATTAGAAAAGTAAACGCAGGTCCATTTCGGGGACACGGTGGTCTTTGTGACGCATCGGGGACTGATTCGCCCCTCGTTCTCCCTCTGAAGCTCAGCCAGGGCCATCTGCTGCTGGAGCGCACCACACTTCTTCCTGCACGCAAGGACACGTGTGTGTGTGTGTGTGTGTGTGTGTGTGTGTGTGTGTGTGTGTGTGTGTGTGTGTGTGTGTGTGTGTGTGTGTGTGTGTGTGTGTGTGTGTGTGTGTGAACATGTCAGTAAGTGTGCGACTCAGTGCGAGTCACACTCATTTACTGACACGTGAGTGCACTTGTGTCTTTACTCCTATGTGTGTGTGTGTGTGTGTGTGTGTGTGTGTGTGTGTGTGTGTGTGTGTGTGTGTGTGTGTGTGTGTGTGTGTGTGTGTGTGTGTGTGTGTGTGTGTGTGTGTGTGTGTGTATGATCCTGCACCCGTGCATGTGCGCGCTTGTGTGCACTTGCCAGTACCCGTGCATGCTTATGTCATTGTGTGCGTGCGTACATGCATGTGTGTGTGTGTGTGTGTGTGTCTGCGCGAGTGAACGTGGGTGGCAGCTGGGAGAAAAGTCACACAGATGCATGTACGCGCGTACGTACGTGCGCGGGTCTCCACTTGCCTTTAGTGTTAGTGTTACACACTTAATGAAATTAGCGCATGCTGCTGGAACTCATAGCAGGAGCTGGGGTTGGCACAATGGACTCTGGGAGAAGACCTTCTGTCACCATACTGCTCATTATCGCTGGTCGAGGGAAGAAGTACACAGATTTCTTAAGAAGTAGCAATACCACCAATATGAAGATATCTCTGTTACAAGGAAAAGGCCTGTATTCAAAATTTTACTTGAGTGAAAGCATGAAAATATTGGCTTAAAAATATATTTACAGTACCAAAGTACAAGTAGTAGTAGATCTACAAGCTTACTCGGCTATTTTTGCATATAGCTTAAGTATAAAGTAGGGCTTATTTGGTTAAAAAAAACAGTTACTTTTCTTGAATCCTTTTCAGGATTCAAAAAAATTAATAGCAAAAGTAGCAGATCCACAAGCTCATGTGTGACGCTGAGTGTAGTATGATCAAGTAGGGCGTTAATTTAGGGGGAAAAAAACTTTTCAAATAGTTCAAAATACGGAGATAAGAGGTTTCTGCCCCGACGGTGACGAAATGTACACCACCGCTGAAGAAGACCTTCTGTCACCACACTGCTCGTTATGGAGGGACACACACACATGTGAGGGGCCTCCAACACAAAACAAGTGCCACGGCAGTGCTGGCACTATAATAGGTCCCCATTAGTGTACTGGGGGGCAGGGAGGGTGTGGTGTGGTGTGGTGTGGGGCATTCAACTTGTAACCATGCAGACACAAGTGACAGGAAAACAACAACCATCTGTTTCTGCTTTGTCTTCCTCCTGCAAAAGCCCTCGTCCGTCCGTCCGTCCGTCCGTCCGTCCGTCCGTCCGTCCGTCCGTCCGTCCGTCCGTCCGTCCGTCCGTCCGTCCGTCCGTCCGTCCATCCGTCCGTCCATCCGCCCTCCATTCTATTATTTACACCAGGGGTCTTCAACGTTTTTCAGGCCAAAAAACCCCCTAGCTGAGAGAGAGATGAACCAGGGATCCCCTCTATATTGTATAAAATTGTGTTGCAGATTAACCTCTTTGCCAAAAATAGACGATCTACAAGCTCACACCGCCTCGCAGCGCGAGGCGGTGTGAGCTTGTAGATCTGCTATTTTTGGCTAAAGTTCTCCTCAGAAAAGGGATGCTACGGTTCAAGTGGTTAATGTAAAAAATATATCCCACAAATATTTGGTGGCCCCCTCACCCTGTAGTAACTCAGAGGACCCCTAGGGGTCCCGGACCCCCTTTGGAGACCCCTGATTTATACATTAGCTCTGTGTGTGTGTGTGTGTGTGTGTGTGTGTGTGTGTGTGTGTGTGTGTGTGTGTGTGTGTGTGTGTGTGTGTGTGTGTGTGTGTGTGTGTGTGCGTGCGTGCGTGTGTGTGCGTGCGTGTGTGTGTGTGTGCTTGTGTGCTTGTGTAATAAATTAATTGATGCTGTTAATTGAAACAATTTTCAATGCAGGTCTTTCTTTAATGATGGAGATGTTTATCAGTGCTGACTGCCTGCAGCCTTTCATACCTGCTGAGCTTTATGTGCTGCTGTCAGCGCTGGCTTCTGATTCTTCTGTGCTGTAATGAGCTGGGGACGAGGTTCTATAGGGGCCACACCGCTCACCGGCCCTCACTCACACACCATAGCAACGGCGTCCTGGCAGTTGGGTAGTAAATCGTCGCTGTCGAGCAGAAACCTCTTATCTCCATATTCTAACTTTTTGTGTTTTTTTCGTAAATTGACGCCCTGCTTGATCATACTACAGCGTCACACGAAAGCATCAAAAGTAGCAGATCTACAAACTCGAAACGCGGCGCAGAGTGACGCGTTTCGAGCTTGTAGATCTGCTACTTTTGATGCTTTTGAATTTGAATCCTGAAAAGTAACAGTTTTGGACATATGAGGTTTCCACCTGACAGAGACGAAATGGATAAATTGACTGCATTTTCTCCAAAGCGCTTTACAACGTCCATTACACTCACCCATTCACACACACACACGCGCGCGCACACGCACGCACGCACACACACACACACGCACACACACATTTACAGATCAGTGTCTTGCTCAAGGACACTTTATTGACACACCGTCAGGAGAAGCCAGGGCTCGAACCAAGGACCGTACAATTCCACAATTCCAAGACGGTCGCTCTAACACCTGAGCGTGTGTGTCACAGTAGGCCTACTGTACTTGCATGTGTGGACATTTGTGTGTGTGTGTGTGTGTGTGTGTGTGTGTGTGTGTGTGTGTGTGTGTGTGTGTGTGTGTGTGTGTGTGTGTGTGTGTGTGTGTGTGTGTGTGTGTGTGTGTGTGTGTGTGTGTGTGTGTGTGTGTGTGTGTGTGTGTGTGTAAATAGCCTGCATCTTATAGTGCCTTTAGCCAAAGCGCCTTACAGTCTGCCTTACATACACACATTCTCTCACACACACACACACACACACACACACACACACACACACACACACACACACACACACACACACACACACACACACACACACACACACACACACACACACAGAACCAAAGTAAAGCGGTTTTCTCCGTCATACTAATGTAAACCGGAGCTGTGCAGCTGCAGCAGCCCTGGGCTGTCTATCTGAGCGTGTGAGCGTGCGTGCGTGCGTGCGTGCGTTGCGTGCGTGCGTGCGTGCGTGCGTGCGTGCGTGCGTGCGTGCGTGCGTGCGTGCGTGCGTGCGTGCGTGCGTGCGTGCGTGCGCGTGAGGCATACGTCTCCATTTGTGTGCCGTTGGTCAGCAGCACCCTGACCTTTAGCAGCAGACAACCAAATAAAAGCCCGTCAGACAGCGCACCACCATGACTGTATTCCTGTGTGTCTACAGCGACTCTGGGGGGAATACATTCTCATTGTCCTTGTCACAGCTCAAAACCCCTCTGGCAAGAACCATCACATCCGGAGTTTGATCCACTTTATAAAATTAAATAAAACACAGATCACAAACACATAAAACAGGAGGAGAGACATGAAATAAAATAAATAAAAGTTTAAAACAAAAGAGGGAAAGAAATCCCCCAACCGGCAGCAAGGTAGCAATTAGTTTGGTTTATAAGAGCTTAGCTGTTCTGTTTGGCTTAAAAAGTGTAGCTCTGGCCTGTTTTCTCCAGCGGAGAGGCCAGATCATACAGCTCACTGGGGCTTTTCATCTCTCTAGCCTGGTTTGTTCTTAAGTGCACTGAAACTTGCCACAACCAGCGGTGGATGAAGTAATCACATGTTTTACTTAAAGGACAATTTCGCCCGTTCTTCGTATAATTGGTCCTCACTAATGCTCATGATAAAATGGTACCATTTTTATCAAATTGTCACCTACCAGTGATCAACATCAACATTAGTCAGGTTTCCTTTTTTTCAAACAAAATTTCTAATTCTTTATTTGGATTTTTATTAACGCGAGAACAATCAGAGCCCACTATTCAAAGTGGGAAATCTTTTCCTGTGACGTTTGAATCTGTCTGTAACCGCCCTTGGAAATGAATCTTCCACACCGAAGTTCCAGACTAATATCTGCAGTGATATTAGTCTGGCCATGCCAGGCTACACTGGAGGAAGAGCCAGTCCATGTAGACACTTATAGACAAAAGCAGAGACCTTTAAAAGCCTTAAAATGATCAAAGCTTAAAAAGTGATATATACTTTTCCAAAATGCTACAATGATGGTATGAGTTTGGTTTCTTGTCTTAAGACCTTGATGGCTCTCTTGAAAAGTTGTTCAAT
>NC_137604.1:17925769-17934269 GCF_963280865.1 Gymnoscopelus braueri
GGAGATAGGAGGTTTCTGCCCGACAACAACAATATATTGGTCCTCCTCACTAATGCTCACTATGGGATGGTGCCATTTCCTTTTCTTTCTTTTCACGATTTTGTAACCCATTTTTCACCCAGTGCCAATGCCTAAGCTTGTAATCCTGGGCACTACTCTCCCTCTGCCAGCCTGGGGAAAGCCCTGAACTGAGCACGCTTCCTTCAATGCATGAGGAGTGAGCAGGCCGTTTGTTATCACTGGACAGGGGGGAGTTTCCCCGGTAGGACGTAGCGTGTGGAAGGAACACGTTATTCCAACCAGTTTCCCCTCCATCTGGCGCCCCGGCTGACCAGGGGGAGGCAGTATAGAGACCAGGATTACTGCATGTTTTTTGTGAGGGTACCACAATGCCATTTTTGTCTACACGCGATGCGTCCCAGAGGTGGACTGTGGACTGTGAATGCAGTTCAAAATTGTGCCCATCAATGACATCATTGGTGGTCACTTTTTTCAAACAAGATTTCAAACTTGTTTATTGATGCAAGAACAATGGCTTCCATTTTAGCACGATAACTTTCCAGCAAGATAAAGGCTGTAGTTTCCATTACCTTGGAAAACCCCACCGATGATGTCATTGGTCGGCAGGTTTCTGAACTGTCCACAGCCCACCTCTGACTCACAGAGTGAGAAGACAGGAATCTTATAATGAGCCTTAGTGAGGACCAATTATATGAGAATAAGGTTGAAAATGAGTGAAGTGCTCCCTTACGACAGTGTCATATGAAAATGGTGAAGATTTTTGACAATCTTTTCACCTATAATGACATTATGCCCAAAATAGGGATACCAGATTGAAAGTTGTTAAAGTTACACCAATTAAATGATAATAAGATATATGATTCCCTTCTGCGCCAATGAAACATTTGTCAGGACAGGAGATGGAAGACAGCATGGTTGCTGCGGTGTAGGCAACATATCGTCACCTTGCTAAACTAATGGCCCAAGTAATTTTTTCAGGAAAAATAAAAAACTGATCCAAAACAAAACTACATGATATTTCTTAATAATTTCACCCAAAACGTTTATAACTGATTATGTCTATTAAAATAACACTGTCTGTCAGTTATGTAACATAAGAGATTTAAATAGGTTTAAATAGGATTAAATCTGACTTAGGCCAAATAATTAGGCATTTTTTGGGCAATTTGTTGGCCTAAATCACAAAACCATGTGACTTATGCCAAAAGAATTGCCTATTTTGGCCTTAGTCATACTGGGGAGATAGGCCATTATACTAAAAGGGGAGGGAACAGCATGATCCTTTTCAATTAGGAGATAGGCGATTTTACCAGAGGTGGCCAGTGTCATGAAGAGCTGACTTATAAAATAATATATATCATTTTCCTCAAAAAATGACTTTGGCCATTAGTTTAGCAAGGTGACGATATCGCTGCTCTTGGGCAGAAACCTTGTATCTCCATACAAGGCATTACTTTTGGTAAAGTAATGCCCTACTTCATCATACTACAGTCTCACAAAAAAATAGCAAAAAAATTGCCAATCTATTCAACCTTGTAGATCTGCTATTTGTGTTATTTGGGGGGGGGGGACATTAAGTGAAAGGGGACAAGTGCGTTTTATACTTATTGCACCAATGAAAAGTTGACAAGAGCTTGTGACTAAATAATAACTACACTGGATCCATTGAAAAAAAAATCCATTTCCCGAAAAGGTTACCGTTTTGTACATACAAGGTTTCCACCCGACAGCGACAATATGAAACCTCAGTCAGTGTATAGAACACAAAGCTTTACTGTATACACATGCTGTATACACTTACTGCGTACACTTGCTGTATACACTTGCAGTATTCACTTGCTGTATACACTTGCTGTATACACTTGCTGTATACACTTGCAGTATTCACTTGCTGTATACACTTGCTGTATACACTTGCTGTATACACTTGCTGTATACACTTGCTGTATTCACTTGCTGTATATACACTTGCGACCCAAATGTAATTTTTATCCACCCTTTCATTGTAGGCTTGCTGTGATTTCACAACCCTGTGGATCTGGTCTGTCTGATTTACTGTCTACCCGTCTGTTCTGGTCAGTGGTGAAAGAAGTATACTCACATTGTCCTACTTAAGTAAAAGACAATATCAAAATATACTCTAAACGTCCTGTATTCGAAATGTTACTTGAGTAAAAAGTTAAAAAGTACTGGAATCAAACTATACCAAAGCAAAAGTAGCCTACAAACATTTTTGAAATTAGCACATCTTGTCTCGAAAAATTTGACTCTGACTATGTTCGTCAACTTGGACATTTGTTTCCCTGTTTGGTTTCGGTGTTTTGTTTGCCTGATTTAGGTTTACTTAGGTTGTGTAGCTCTATGTGTAGTACTGTATGTTATGTGTCTAGGTCTTAGTTCTGTTAATTTGGCGTATCTCATTTTGTAGTATTTTTTCCTGTGCTTCCTATTTGTCCTTTTAGCTGTTACCTGTCTTATCTAACCACCCTGATTATTGACCCTAGTCACCTGTGTCCTGTTTCTGTTGTTTTCCAGCCTATCTCTGTGTTGATTGTCAAGTTGATTCACCTGTGTCCTGTTGGTCCCTGTGTCTATTTAAACTTCCCTGTGTAAATAGTTCTTGATTCAAATGTTACTGTGAGTACCTTGTACTTGTTTGGACATTCAGCTTAGCTTAGTGTTTAGTACCCGTTAGCTTTAACCTGGCCTGTTTCTGGGGAACCGTTGCTGAATTTGGAGTGCTGGATTGCTTGATCTATTCAGTCGTCTTGCGGCGATTTGGGTCCTGCAACTCCTCACTCACCAGGACACATATACAGCTTGTAGATCAGCTATATTCGGTGAAGATATTTGCTGTAGGATGGGGCCTATAGACCCCAGGGGAGGACACTGGTCAACAAAGTATATAGGTTTTAAAGTGGTTAAGATTCCGTATAAACAGAAAATTACATTGTTAAATGGCCTACTACCAAAACAATATAGTCCGCCCTTTGTACCAACAATAGCTTGGTTTCACAATCCCCCACAACAGCAACCACATAATTTACTTCATATAGAAACACAATACCCAGTATGACCTGCTTTGCTCTACACTGGGGGGAAAAAAAGAGTAGTTGTTGGAAACACAGTAATATGAACTCTTAGACTGTGAGAAAAACACTGCATTCAACTCCAGAGACGGAGAGAATAGAGATTCAGAGTGAGAGAGGAGAGGTAACTACTGTTCATTACATGTCGTTGCTGTCGGTACAGAAACCTTGTATGTCCATATTTCAACTTTTTGTATTTTTCCATAAAGAAATGCCCTATATCAAGGGTTCTCAAACTTTTTCAAGTCAAGGACCAAATCTAGCCGCGGACCCCCATCTTAAAAGGTTTTGTGCCGGGGACCCTCAGTAGAGAAGATATATGTTAAAATATATATATATATGTATTTATTTTTAAAGCATTTTCAAAAATAGCAGATGTACAAGCTACAAGATCTTCAGTACAAGCTGTGAGCTTGTAGATCTGCTATTCTTGAATAGCCAACATTATAAATGGTTAAAGTGGTTAAAATGATTATGATGCTACGTTAACTCCTTTGCTGGGGACCCCCTGGAACCACCCCCCCAAGGACCCCCCCTGGGGACCCCTTTGAGAACCACTGCCCTATGTTGTTGTACGATAATGTCACGCAAAAGTAGCAAAAAAGTTGTTCAACAAGCTTGTAGATTGGCTATTTCTGCTATTGTAAATGTTTGAAAGTGGAAGATCTTGTGACTAAATAATAACTTGATCCATTGGAACACAGGTTCTTATTTTTCCATTTCTGAAAAGCAACGTTTTTGGCAGCGACGAGGCCATGCAGTGCGATGGGAACGAGGGAAAATGTTCATTATTCCTCTTGTCATAGACCAATTATTTGTTTACCAACATTGAGACTGAACACACAGGTGATTGTTTCATGCAATCAATTCCCAACATAGGGTGCGTTCGGAAATACAGCAATGAGCGCAGTCAGCGCACTGGCCAATACAAACTAATAGGCGAGTGCGCTCCGGTGTGCAATTTCCGAACGCACCCTCGGTGCTGGACCTGCGTGCGCAATACTGGTTCTTATCGCTTGCAACCAGTGTGACGTCGTCTGTTAAGGGGTCTATACTCTGTCAGTTGAATGAAGTCTACTGTCGCAGTGGTTTTGAACTCAGAAACTCTTTATTATTGGGCGCTCGGGTGTTGCAGTGGTAAAGTGCCTGCCCACCACCACAGAGGTTGTGGGTTTGAATCCACATGGTGCATGCAGCTTTCTCGAGCGTACAAACACATGAAGGATGAAGGCTCTACGTCCTCCTGGTGGGGGCGTTGCAGGGATTGATTCTGGTTAAGGTGCCTCGTGAAACATAGGTCGACATCATGAAACAAGTACTGTAGAACAGTAATCTACAACAGTGGTTCTTTTTGCCTCTTTCTTAACTAATATTTGACTTGGTCTTCCGTCCTCTGGAACTCTCTCACCATGGAGTTTCGCCAGACGCCAACAATTAGACTCTTTCAAGTCCGCACTGAAGAGACACTTGTTTACTCAGGCTTTTGGCAAATAGTTAGTTTATTTTTTGTATTGTAAAGTTATCATTATTAATGGTGGCATGCAAAAAATTGCGAAAATAGCTGATGTAGCTCACAACAGATCGTCCGTTTCTGCTATTTCTGGATAAAATAATTGTTTGTTAATCGTAATGGAGGCAAGAGTTTGAAATAATGGTGATATTGATTTGAAGTCATATCACCCGGCCCTGACCCGTACTGACCTCCCACATGCAAGCTTGGTAATGGAGGTGGTTGCTGCATGTGGGTGGGCTCCTTCGTGATCTTACCAGCTCCCTAGAACAGTAGTTCTCTAACTTTTTCATGCAAAGGACCCCCAGATTGATATATATTTGGTGCGGACCCCCATCTGAAAATATTTTGTGCCAGGGACCCCCCCAGAAGAGAAGTTATAAATCTTGATGTGATGCACTGTTAGCTTGTAGATCTGCTATTTTTGAATAGCCAACGTATAAATGGATAAAGTGGTTAAAATGATTGTGATGCCGCATTAACTACTTTTGCTGGGGACCCCCTGGAACCCCCCAAGGACCCCTGGGGGTCCCCGGACCCCACTTTGAGAACCAATGCTCTAGACCGAGCAGGCCGTGACCCGTGTCAGCCCATGCATGCCGGGGAATATTTCACCCAGAGAAAACAAAACAAAACAAAACAAAGAAACAAACAGGAGGAATATTTTCCATCCTATCTTGGTTTGGCAGGAGAGGAAAACATGGGCTGGCAATTATCCAGGAGGAACTTGAAGTAATCTCAAGTGTTTTTCATGAAACTAGAAGATGGTATTGATTCTCCGTGCTGAAGTTTTTTGTTTTTGTTTTATTTCAATGCGTTAGCTGTTATATAACGTTTTATATAACATCGAAGCAGCAGCAACACTGAACGAACTTTGCCTAAAATGCCTAACACTGCCAGATAAGAACCCTGTTAGCCCTAATGAAGACCGGTTAGGTCGAAACATGTTGGCTTTTGCCTTGTATTAATAAAGGCTGCTCCCTCTTTTTACACTGATGAGGGAGCATCTCCTGTTTTTTTAATCTCCGGAACATTGTTGGAGCCTATAGGACTCCATGAATTGGCTCACAGAAGGTCATACTTGACCCAGGTCACACTGAACCAACCAAGTCAGAACGCCATCGCTTACGATGAAAGTTTTTTACCGCTAGAATCGTACCTTGTGTCTTAGAGTGGATCGTACAATATATTGTACAGTGTGTATCATACAGTGTCTTATACTATATATCGTCAAACAATATTATTGTAGATCTGCTACTTTTGCTATTTTTTTTTATTTGAATCCTGAAAAGTAACTGTTTTGGGCATATGAGGTTCCACCCGACAGAGGCGATATCGTACATTGTGTCTGGTAGGAAGGTACATGTCTGGTACATTGTGTCTGATTGGTCTCGGAAGGAAGGTGTAGCCTACAGTACATAACACAATCCATTACACAAGCATCGTACATTCACAAACCTTAACACCCAACAGCAACAACAAACTGGAAAACTGTTGAAAAATACAGAGACCTTTTTTTGTACTTATCAGGTCCTACCCCTTCTTTGTGTACCTCAAAACCCGCAGATAAATATTTTGGCTTTCCACCCCAGTGTTTACACACTCACATTGGAAAAAAACAAAAAAACAAAAAACAAACAAACAATCTACTTTACAAGACAGTCGAAATGATGCTCCAAATCTAAACCTACATCTGTTGTACCTAACTAGCTATTCCATCCTATATCTATTTAGCACTATATAGAATCCAACAAAACTCCAAAGACATTTTAATCTACCGTCCTAATCTCTGAGCTTTTGATCAAAAAAGTGAGTTTTTATCTTGTGTTTTCACTGCAGAATAATTACCGCGAGTCCTCCTCCGCCTCTGCTTTTTAGTTTGTTTGGTCTTTGTTTGCTCTGCCACTGCGGCGCGGCCCGTCCCAGGAGTGTTTGGTCTGCGCAGCGTGTCTCTAAATAACCTCACTTGCACTTGACTCTGGGCAATTACTTTGGCCGGCGTTCCGTAATGACAGTGGTTAGAACAGAAAGCACGCCGACGGTCTCCCCCTGCCTGCCTCGCCTCCACAGTCGCAGGATTAAAGCACATCTGGGGAGAGGGAGGGAGGGCGATGGAGGGGAGGGGGTCGTTTTTTTTTTGGAGAGATGCTGAACAAGGCCATGTACAACACTGGTTCTCGATGTTGGGTCTGGGGACCACCAGGGGTCCAAATGGACCCTTTATGGGTCTGTAACTCTGAGAGTGTACACTCTCAGAGTTAAGGCCCTAATAGCCTACACATATCCGTTTTTGTATCAGTATTTCAACAAGCAATGTACATTTTCAATGGAGACATTTCACCTTTCTACTGAAAAGTGAAATAGCCAGCCTTGGCTTAACAGAAGGGCTTTAGGTGCTGAAGCACAGGGCACCACGTAAGCCACGTAATTTGGTGACTCATCGAATCGCATTCGCCATGGGCGGAGCGGTACATGGAAACTTTGTAAGCTCTTTGGGTCTTTAAATGAACACTGAGGACTTAACAGTGTATAGATTGCGGTCCCAGACTCCCAGCGATAAAACGTAGTATCAAATGGGGGTCCGTGGCCTATTGCATATCAAACCGGGGGGGATCCTTGAAATTAAAAAGGTTGAGAATCGCTGAACTAATCTATTACCGGAAGCCCCAATCTTACACTGTAAAACCTTCAATTGGCTCCATTTGTAGGTTCATAGGTTCACGGTTTGTAGTGCGCCCCCCATCCAGTTATTGCACTGGCCCGGGATGCAGTCTGTAAAAAGAAGAAAACATAGGACAAGACTAAAGCCCAATTCACACGGGATTAGTATTATATTAGTATTATAATATTATATTATGTAGGGACCTCAGGTGATTTGTAATAATTACGGAGGACGTCTATTTTTTTTGTCCCGTGCGAATCGACCATGTCTGTGATTTGTAAAGTAATAATTACAGTATATGACCTACTATATTTCAGCAAACACGGTGGTCCTATGATAGTAGTAGTCCTGTGCGAATCGACATCTCAGTAATTTGGGGTAGAATTGAGCTTTTTAATAATAATAATAATAATAATAATAATAAACTTGATTTGTATAGCACCTTTCATGACATGAAATGCACCTCAAAGAATAAAAGCATGAGTGCTTTCCAAACAAAAGTATGTGGTAAAGAAAAGTGTAACAGCCCTAATACATGCTAATGATGAGTGTAACAATGTAAATGATGACTGCCAAGTTAAAGCATAATTTTATGAGGTATCATATAGCTAGTCAGTCACTAATGTATTAAAAAGGCATGGGTTTCCGAGGCTACAAAATAAATAATAATGGACAACATTTAATTTTTCACTCACTGTTTGATCAAACACTAAAATAAACTCCTCACAAAAAGTTCAGAAACTTATCTTCAGTCGATTATTTCTCCCCTTCAATAATATCAATTGGTATTGTATTTTATATCATTTTTATCGTTGATTAGTCACCTTTACAACAAGGTACTTTGCAATCAAAGGATCATGCAATCATGGAATGAGCAACACAGCTAAACGTTTGGGTAGCTTTGGTAATCACTCTCATTTTGAGCGACCTACTGTACACACCTGCTGGCAGGTGTGTGACTGGCACCTGAACATGGATCCTACAACTTTGTTGAGTTTGTGTATGCTCCAAGCAGCAACACTGCCCCCATGTAAAGATGCTACGTTTGTCCCTTCAGGGGAAGCTGGTGTTCTGTTACACAAATTACGCATTATTTGGTATCTGTCCTAATAACAACAACAGGAACAGGAACAGGAACACTAACAGGAACAATTAACTTTATTTGTATAACATACACTCAAATTGCTTTATATTAAAGAGATGAGATGAACAGGAACA